>NC_069500.1:1401638083-1401725583 GCF_027579735.1 Bombina bombina
CTAGTGATACGATGCTTCTACTTTAAACATAGAATATGAAATGAGACAAACCTCGTATTGAGGTTTTCTAAAATGTGATACTAAATAAAGTGTAGTAGTGAAGATTTGTAATTATTAATTTATATTTATAATTTTCGATTTTCACCAATTCGAAACATGAAATTGATTAAAAAAACAATTCATAATTTTCAAATGATGTGTTATTATCCTTTATTTATATGCCTTTTGTAATACATATATAGGTGGCATTATAACGTATTGGATAGGGGTTGGCAAAAATTAAAATGAAGGTACTGGGAATGACAAACACTTTGAAGAAATTTATGTGAAAAGTGGTGGAAGTTGTGCTTGTGAAGAAAACTGATTACTATAAATGGTGGAAATAAAAAAAAAAAAGCTAACTAACGCTTAAGGAAAAACTCAGTATATGTAACAGGTGCACAGAGTCTTCACCTCTTGCCCATAAGAATAATGCTCAATAGTAATAATAAACTAGCTTAAGCTAGTGAAAACAAATGTTACTTTTACAAGCTGTAGACAGACATAGGAGAATGGGATTAAGAACTATAGGTGATATTTCTTTGGTAAACAGTTTGAGATGTTAATACATATTAAAGAAAACCATTAATCTACAAAATATCTGAGATCAGTAATTTTGTTAATGCCATTTGGTGCTCCAGTTAATAAGTTAAAGATCCAAAAGGCTTCTTTTCTGTTTAGTGTGGCAGACCTATCTCCCCCTCTGATGTCATGAGGGGCGTGGTCAATGCCTTGAAAACTGAACATTCTCTTTAAATTGGTATCGTTAACAGTAATGCCTCGAGATATAAAGTGACTGGCAAAATGTTTAGCTACTGGAGTAGAGGGCGGATCATGTTTAATAGAGAGTAAATGCTCCCTGATCCTATCCTTCAGAAACCTCGTCGTCCTACCTACATATTGCTTGTGACAGATATTGCAACTAATTAAATAAACCACAAATTTAGAATTGCAGTTCAGTCTAAACCTAATGTCAAAACAGTTACCTGTGGCTGTGGACCTAAACTCATTACCAGGGACTACAAACTCACAGCTCTTGCAAGGGGTTTTCCTGCATCTAAAAAATCCAACTTCCGGCAGGAGCCAGGAAGAACTTGCTTTTGTTGAAAAGTCTCTACCTAAGTAATTTCCAAGCGTTGTAGCTTTTTTACTGACAACCCTGATGCCCTGGTTATGTAACGAATCATGTAACAATGCATCTCTGTCTAAGACAGGCAAATATTTCCTGATGATGTTATTAATACAATTGAATTGTCTACTATAACGGGTTGAAAAAGTTATAGGAGATTTAAAGCATTTTTTGTCTCGATGTTTATCTTTTGGGGCATCTTGCAACAGAGTATCCCTGTGCATAAGTTCCACTTCTTTGCTGACTTTTTCTAGTGTACTAATGTCATACCCTCTAATTTGTAAACGCTGTGTAAGAGATGAAGCTTGTTCTTTGTATGTATTAAGATTGGTACAGTTACGTCTGAGACGCATATATTGTCCCTTGGGAATGGCCATCTTAAGATGTACTGGATGGTGGGAGTCAGCTCGTAAAATTGTGTTACCAGATGTGGGTTTTCTGAATGTGGAGGTAAGGACTGAATGAGATAAAGTGTCTAACGTTAATGTGATATCTAGAAATGGAATACTATGTTTAGATGCAGTGTAAGTGAATCCCAAGTTATAGCGGTTTGCATTAAGATATTCTAAGAATGGAGGTATGGAGTTTATATCTCCACTCCATACTATTACAAGGTCATCAATAAATCTTCGGTAGAACTTTATCTGTGACCTGAAAGGATTGGTATGGTGGAATATTTTCAGAAATTCGAAATTGGTTAGGTATAGATTTGCATATGATGGTGCAAACTTTGCACCCATGGCGGTGCCCTGATTTTGAACATAGTGTGTGCCTTCAAATGTGAAGTTGTTGTGATTCAAAAGAAAATTTGCATCATCACATACAAATCCAATGAACTTATCATCATATGTAGTATACATCTCTAACATGGCTTTTAAGGCCTCTATACCTAGGTTATGAGGTATACAAGAATATAATGAGGTGACATCAATAGTAAGTAAAGTGTCAACCTCATCAATATGTAAACAGTTTAAAAGCCTCAACAAATGTTTAGTATCACGAAGGTATGCTGGGGTTATCTGGACAATCGGCTGAAGAACTGTATCAATAAAAGACCCCAATTTTTCACCAAGGGACCCCACACCGGAAATGATAGGGCGACCAGGAGGACATTCCCTATTTTTGTGTATTTTGGGTAGATGTTTAAAAACCGGTGTGGTTGGGAATTGGGTTTTTAATGAATCTGCTTTGAACTTAGTGATAATGCCCTCCTGAACAGACATGTCAAGAAAGTTATTTAATTCATTAACAAATTGTCTTGTAGGATTAAACGTTAATTTCCGATAGGTGGCACTATCACTAAGTTGTTTATGGGCTTCACTAGTGTATTGTGCCCTGTCTTGTACAACTATGCAGCCGCCCTTGTCAGAGTTTTGAATGACAAGGGTTTTATTGTCTTGTAATTTTCTCAAGGTGTTTCTCTCTTTCTTAGACAGATTATTACTTGTACCATGTTTCTGATTAGGACTGGTATTGGTTTCTTTTGCTAGGGCATGAAGGTCCCTTTCCACTAGGTCTTTCAGAGCTTCATGCCCTAGCAAAAGAAACCAATACCAGTCCTAATCAGAAACATGGTACAAGTAATAATCTGTCTAAGAAAGAGAGAAACACCTTGAGAAAATTACAAGACAATAAAACCCTTGTCATTCAAAACTCTGACAAGGGCGGCTGCATAGTTGTACAAGACAGGGCACAATACACTAGTGAAGCCCATAAACAACTTAGTGATAGTGCCACCTATCGGAAATTAACGTTTAATCCTACAAGACAATTTGTTAATGAATTAAATAACTTTCTTGACATGTCTGTTCAGGAGGGCATTATCACTAAGTTCAAAGCAGATTCATTAAAAACCCAATTCCCAACCACACCGGTTTTTAAACATCTACCCAAAATACACAAAAATAGGGAATGTCCTCCTGGTCGCCCTATCATTTCCGGTGTGGGGTCCCTTGGTGAAAAATTGGGGTCTTTTATTGATACAGTTCTTCAGCCGATTGTCCAGATAACCCCAGCATACCTTCGTGATACTAAACATTTGTTGAGGCTTTTAAACTGTTTACATATTGATGAGGTTGACACTTTACTTACTATTGATGTCACCTCATTATATTCTTGTATACCTCATAACCTAGGTATAGAGGCCTTAAAAGCCATGTTAGAGATGTATACTACATATGATGATAAGTTCATTGGATTTGTATGTGATGGTGCAAATTTTCTTTTGAATCACAACAACTTCACATTTGAAGGCACACACTATGTTCAAAATCAGGGCACCGCCATGGGTGCAAAGTTTGCACCATCATATGCAAATCTATACCTAACCAATTTCGAATTTCTGAAAATATTCCACCATACCAATCCTTTCAGGTCACAGATAAAGTTCTACCGAAGATTTATTGATGACCTTGTAATAGTATGGAGTGGAGATATAAACTCCATACCTCCATTCTTAGAATATCTTAATGCAAACCGCTATAACTTGGGATTCACTTACACTGCATCTAAACATAGTATTCCATTTCTAGATATCACATTAACGTTAGACACTTTATCTCATTCAGTCCTTACCTCCACATTCAGAAAACCCACATCTGGTAACACAATTTTACGAGCTGACTCCCACCATCCAGTACATCTTAAGATGGCCATTCCCAAGGGACAATATATGCGTCTCAGACGTAACTGTACCAATCTTAATACATACAAAGAACAAGCTTCATCTCTTACACAGCGTTTACAAATTAGAGGGTATGACATTAGTACACTAGAAAAAGTCAGCAAAGAAGTGGAACTTATGCACAGGGATACTCTGTTGCAAGATGCCCCAAAAGATAAACATCGAGACAAAAAATGCTTTAAATCTCCTATAACTTTTTCAACCCGTTATAGTAGACAATTCAATTGTATTAATAACATCATCAGGAAATATTTGCCTGTCTTAGACAGAGATGCATTGTTACATGATTCGTTACATAACCAGGGCATCAGGGTTGTCAGTAAAAAAGCTACAACGCTTGGAAATTACTTAGGTAGAGACTTTTCAACAAAAGCAAGTTCTTCCTGGCTCCTGCCGGAAGTTGGATTTTTTAGATGCAGGAAAACCCCTTGCAAGAGCTGTGAGTTTGTAGTCCCTGGTAATGAGTTTAGGTCCACAGCCACAGGTAACTGTTTTGACATTAGGTTTAGACTGAACTGCAATTCTAAATTTGTGGTTTATTTAATTAGTTGCAATATCTGTCACAAGCAATATGTAGGTAGGACGACGAGGTTTCTGAAGGATAGGATCAGGGAGCATTTACTCTCTATTAAACATGATCCGCCCTCTACTCCAGTAGCTAAACATTTTGCCAGTCACTTTATATCTCTAGGCATTACTGTTAACGATACCAATTTAAAGAGAATGTTCAGTTTTCAAGGCATTGACCACGCCCCTCATGACATCAGAGGGGGAGATAGGTCTGCCACACTAAACAGAAAAGAAGCCTTTTGGATCTTTAACTTTTTAACTGGAGCACCAAATGGCATTAACAAAATTACTGATCTCAGATATTTTGTAGATTAATGGTTTTCTTTAATATGTATTAACATCTCAAACTGTTTACCAAAGAAATATCACCTATAGTTCTTAATCCCATTCTCCTATGTCTGTCTACAGCTTGTAAAAGTAACATTTGTTTTCACTAGCTTAAGCTAGTTTATTATTACTATTGAGCATTATTCTTATGGGCAAGAGGTGAAGACTCTGTGCACCTGTTACATATACTGAGTTTTTCCTTAAGCGTTAGTTAGCTTTTTTTTTTTTTATTTCCACCATTTATAGTAATCAGTTTTCTTCACAAGCACAACTTCCACCACTTTTCACATAAATTTCTTTAAAGTGTTTGTCATTCCCAGTACCTTCATTTTAATTTTTGCCAACCCCTATCCAATACGTTATAATGCCACCTATATATGTATTACAAAAGGCATATAAATAAAGGATAATAACACATCATTTGAAAATTATGAATTGTTTTTTTAATCAATTTCATGTTTCGAATTGGTGAAAATCGAAAATTATAAATATAAATTAATAATTACAAATCTTCACTACTACACTTTATTTAGTATCACATTTTAGAAAACCTCAATACGAGGTTTGTCTCATTTCATATTCTATGTTTAAAGTAGAAGCATCGTATCACTAGAGTTAGAATGTAGATGCATCTTATCACTACAATTATGGGTTTCTCACTTCACTTTATTTGAATCTTAACATCACATTTTCTTCATGAAGTTACACCCCTTGCCCTTTGTGTCCTAATGCTCTATGTAACTCAATATCTTAGTTAACGGAGGAATTGATAAAATAACATCTGTCATATGTATCAAAAGTTGTTTTTGTTTAAGTATCTCCCATTTTAGGTTGCCTGCTACATGCATATAACTATATCCCTGGTACTAATATAGTTTACGTGTATCTTACCAATATTATTGAAATTACGTATGAGATTTTACTTATTTCACTCTTTGAAAGTTTGATACTAGAATCAACTCCTATTTCCTCTGAGAGTCTGCAGTACATTGCTATAACAATTAGTCTAGATATTTTATTTAATATTTTTCTTTTCAACTTATTTTTATTGACATTTCTTTTTGTCTACCTACGGAGCAATGTTATATTATGTTATTTTATTTTAACATTTTATTTTAACATCTTATTAACTGTGTACTGATATAATCAACAACATGCTAGCACGGTCATCATACGTTTATATTGTATTCCTATAAGTAATTCACATTGATACAAGATTCATATACATTGATTACTCAGAATCCAATTTTAACTTATGCTAAGCCCTTTAAAAAGGTTCTCATTTTGACCGAGCATTAATCCGTTTCCATTGACAGTCTTATTCTGTCCCTTTAATTGAAGTACACAGGTGTTCTCATTGTGACGTAGGCAGGCAAGCCTTTTTAAGTTGTTTAATGTTTATACAAGTTAAGTCCCTGACGAAGTGCCTCCGGGCAGGAAACGCGTCGGACGTTTGCCATTGTTTCAATGTACCCCTGAGTTTGTTTGACACCCTGTCTATGATCTTACAATAAAGATATCATTTTTTACCTGCACAAACCCTGCGGCTGCAATTTGTCCCACTACAAGGTAACCTTTATTGTTTATCTGAGCTTTTGCTTTTGGATGCCGGAGGAGTGGATCCTTACCTTTCATGGGACAGCCTGAGTGAAAGATCAGTCGGCGACAAGAGTGGTGAGATTAACCTGCTTTACTTTAATTTCAGTCTACATGCTGAAATTTGTGTTTACCTGAACTTTACTTATCACCACACCCGCACGCTGTATGATTCTACCCTCAGTTTGTTACAAGTGATTACTTCCACTGACTGCATGCTACATTGATTACGGTTTTGTTCAGAGCACCTGTTACTAGCTACATGATATCTACTCATTGTATCAGCTAATGTACATTATTTGCTTTGAATCAGTGGTTCAGTTACAAAGTGCAGCATCTGCATCTGTGTGTGTTTCTGGCTCAATAAAGAGTAGTTTGATGCAAATTAGGCTACGATTCGTAAAAATTAACCGCCAGTTCTAAAAGATGCGCCACGTAATTACGCGATTCAAAATTCATACATAAACCCATGCGCAGCCGCCATTTTCTTTAGTGTGTTTGGTTGGTTCTTGGAGCTACAGCACACTACAGTGAGTATAGTGATAATTAGTAAGAGCAGTGAGAGAGGCGCAATTCATCAACGTTAGTTAGATCGGATTTTTAGATTTGTGTTTGGTTAAGCTTGTACAGTTACTTACACTTTTTTTTACATATACATACATATACAAAATACACAACAATTTTTTTTCTAACACCTAACACATTTTATTTATCTTTTACAGTGTGATAGGCTGAGTGTTTGGTTGTGATTGTGTGTGATTGAACTGGGAGTGAGTGTGAGTGTGTGTAGTTTGAGGATGACAGGGAGAAGTAGGGCGGAGGGGAGTTGCAGGGAGAGGATTATGGACAGGAGGAGCAGCAGGGTCCCTGTCAGGGAGTAAGTGGAGTGGGGAGAGGGAGAGCCAGAAAGGATGTTGGGAGTGGGGCTGCCCCGAGACCAGGCACACTTAGAAGAGGGATAGAGGGTGCACATGAGGACAGAAGGGGGAGGAGGGAGAGGATAGGGAGGAACCCACACCAGGGACATCCCAGGGAGGAAGCCAGGCGGCCACGGACGATGAGCGCATGAGGTGCCCGAACTTCTCTTTTGCTGAAAATCTAGCGCTAGTCCAGGCCGTCATGGAGAACCACACTGCCCTCTTTGGCCAAGAGAAGGGCAAAGGAGTTGCCCGAAGGCATAGGGATGCATGGGCTGTTGGTCGAGGAGGCAGTCAACAGCGTGGCCCAGCAGAGGTGGAATGTCGATGGGCTAAATAAAAGATGGAACGACTGCAAGATGCGGGTGAAGGAGAAAATGGGCCAAGAAGCCATGTACCAGAGGGGAACAGACGGTGGTCCTCCCCAGGAGGCTAAATACAATGAATGGCAGGAGATAATACGCAGGTCCCTGAGCGTCACAGCAGTCCGTGGACTTCCAGGGGCTCGTGACTCAGGGGCTGCAACATCAGCACAGCATGCTGGTGAGTAACATCCCACACACCAGTATTATATGTATTTGAGATATAACATCCTTTAATGTCACACATTCATGTACACAATGAGGAGCATGGTATTTGGCCTACTAACAAAAACATCTACAATTATATTTCACATTAAAGGGACATTAAACCAAATCTTTTTATTTCATTATTCAGATAGAGAATACAGTTTTAAACAACATCCCAATTTACTTCTATTATTTAATTATTGCTTCATTATTGCTTATTCATTATTAACAAGGACAGTGTGCTCCCAGGCATGATCTGGGTTGGATTGCCTCTGTTGAGGAGCCAGACGTCATGCCACCAACATTTGCAGATGAGCCCTGGCAGGATCCCTGGCCGGAGGATTGTTCTTTTGGCTTTGAGGGGGAGCCAAGTCAGCCCCAAAGGGTACATGTCTTTACCCCCCCCCCCCAATATCAGGCCAGTCAGGGCTTTTACATACAGGACATGCAAACTGGACAGGCTGAGTGGTCGCACACCAGTCGGCAATGGTACTACCAGTCGACCCGGAGAGCTCCACCATCCTCTTCCCTTGGAAGAGCTCCAGCATCTGAAGAGGAGCATATAGGTGTATTTGTCTCTGATGCAGCACCAGCTGAAGTAGTTCCTCAGGCAGCACCAGCTGAAGTAGTTCCTCAGGCAGCACCAGCTGTAGTAGTTCCTCAGGCAGCACCAGCTGAAGTAGTTCCTCAGGCAGCAGCAGCTGTAGTAGTTCCTCAGGCAGCACCAGCTGAAGTAGTTCCTCAGGCAGCACCAGCTGTAGTAGTTCCTCAGGCAGCACCAGCTGAAGTAGTTCCTCAGGCAGCACCAGCTGTAGTAGTTCCTCAGGCAGCACCAGCTAAGGATGTTCCAGATGCAGCAGAAGCTGAGGATGTTCCAGATACAACAGCAGCTAGAGGTGAACCTGCGCCTATGATCCCTGCTGGTCAACAGCCTGTAGATCCTCTGTATTCTCCCATCGGCGACGAATACATTTCCCTCCAGAAGAGGCTCATAGCAAGCAGCGAGAAAATACAGAGAGACCAACACAGGTTTTACAGGAGCCAACAGACTTTACTCCAGCGTTCCATTGAGCTGCAACGGGACATGGCAGCATCTTTAAATGGTATAGTCCAAAACCAGTCTCAGATGATGAGAGTTATTTCGGATATGCAGATGCAGACTGACAACAGATGGCGGGAACAAAACCAACTGTAGGGTGTGTTGGTGGAGCATTTCACACACCAGCAGGACACTGCCTCCAGCCTCTCATCTGTGGCCAGCACTCCTGCAGAATCCTCTGAATCCACACAACCCAGGAGACCCAGGAGAGCCACTCCAGGCACCTCAGCCCCCTCATCTAAGAAGCCTAAAAAAAAAATATTGTTATATTTCAGCATAAATCTTGTCCTCTGTTATTTACCATATAATTGTCATCCACATCCATGTGAGGGGTGTTTTAGTACACTAATATTGTTGAAACATATAGGCCTAGATTTGGAGTTCGGCGGTAAAAGGGCTGTTAACGCTCCGCGGGCTTTTTTCTGGCCGCACCATAAAATTAACTCTGGTATCGAGAGTTCAAACAAATGCTGCGTTAGGCTCCAAAAAAGGAGCGTAGAGCATTTTTACCGCAAATACAACTCTCGATACCAGAGTTGCTTACGGACGCGGCCGGCCTCAAAAACGTGCTTGTGCACGATTCCCCCATAGGAAACAATGGGGCTGTTTGAGCTGAAAAAAAACCTAACACCTGCAAAAAAGCAGCGTTCAGCTCCTAACGCAGCCCCATTGTTTCCTATGGGGAAACACTTCCTACGTCTGCACCTAGCACTCTAACATGTACCCCGAGTCTAAACACCCCTAGCCTTACACTTATTAACCCCTAATCTGCCGCCCCCGCTATCGCTGACCCCTGCATATTTTTTTAAACCCCTAATCTGCCGCTCCGTAAACCGCCGCCACCTACGTTATCCCTATGTACCCCTAATCTGCTACCCCTAACACCGCCGACCCCTATATTATATTTATTAACCCCTAACCTGCCCCCCACAACGTCGCCGACACCTGCCTACACTTATTAACCCCTAATCTGCCGAGCGGACCTGAGCGCTACTATAATAAAGTTATTAACCCCTAATCCGCCTCACTAACCCTATCATAAATAGTATTAACCCCTAATCTGCCCTCCCTAACATCGCCGACACCTAACTTCAATTATTAACCCCTAATCTTCCGATCGGAGCTCACCGCTATTCTAAGAAATGGATTAACCCCTAAAGCTAAGTCTAACCCTAACACTAACACCCCCCTAAGTTAAATATAATATTTATCTAACGAAATAAATTAACTCTTATTAAATAACTTATTTCTATTTAAAGCTAAATACTTACCTGTAAAATAAATCCTAATATAGCTACAATATAAATTATAATTATATTATAGCTATTTTAGGATTAATATTTATTTTACAGGTAACTTTGTATTTATTTTAACCAGGTACAATAGCTATTAAATAGTTAAGAACTATTTAATAGTTACCTAGTTAAAATAATAACAAATTTACCTGTCAAATAAATCCTAACCTAAGTTATAATTAAACCTAACACTACCCTATCAATAAAATAATTAAATAAACTACCTACAATTACCTACAATTAACCTAACACTACACTATCAATAAATTAATTAAACACAATTCCTACAAATAAATACAATTAAATAAACTAGCTAAAGTACAAAAAATAAAAAAGAACTAAGTTACAGAAAATAAAAAAATATTTACAAACATAAGAAAAATATTACAACAATTTTAAACTAATTACACCTACTCTAAGCCCCCTAATAAAATAACAAAGCCCCCCAAAATAAAAAATGCCCTACCCTATTCTAAATTAAAAAAAGTTACAAGCTCTTTTACCTTACCAGCCCTGAACAGGGCCCTTTGCGGGGCATGCCCCAAGAATTTCAGCTCTTTTGCCTGTAAAAAAAAACATACAATACCCCCCCCCCAACATTACAACCCACCACCCACATACCCCTAATCTAACCCAAACCCCCCTTAAATAAACCTAACACTAAGCCCCTGAAGATCTTCCTACCTTGTCTTCACCATCCAGGTATCACCGATCCGTCCTGGCTCCAAGATCTTCATCCAACCCAAGCGGGGGTTGGCGATCCATAATCCGGTCCAGAAGAGGCTCCAAAGTCTTCCTCCTATCCGGCAAGAAGAGGACATCCGGACCGGCAAACATCTTCTCCAAGCGGCATCTTCGATCTTCTTCCATCCGGAGCGAAGCGGCAGGATCCTGAAGACATCCAGCGCGGAACATCCATCCGGACCGACGACTGAACGACGAATGACTGTTCCTTTAAGGGACGTCATCCAAGATGGCGTCCCTCGAATTCCGATTGGCTGATAGGATTCTATCAGCCAATCGGAATTAAGGTAGGAATTTTCTGATTGGCTGATGGAATCAGCCAATCAGAATCAAGTTCAATCCGATTGGCTGATCCAATCAGCCAATCAGATTGAGCTCGCATTCTATTGGCTGTTCCGATCAGCCAATAGAATGCGAGCTCAATCTGATTGGCTGATTGGATCGGCCAATCGGATTGAACTAGATTCTGATTGGCTGATTCCATCAGCCAATCAGAAAATTCCTACCTTAATTCCGATTGGCTGATAGAATCCTATCAGCCAATCGGAATTCGAGGGACGCCATCTTGGATGACGTCCCTTAAAGGAACAGTCATTCGTCGTTCAGTCGTCGGTCCGGATGGATGTTCCGCGCTGGATGTCTTCAGGATCCTGCCGCTTCGCTCCGGATGGAAGAAGATCGAAGATGCCGCTTGGAGAAGATGTTTGCCGGTCCGGATGTCCTCTTCTTGCCGGATAGGAGGAAGACTTTGGAGCATCTTCTGGACCGGATTATGGATCGCCAACCCCCGCTTGGGTTGGATGAAGATCTTGGAGCCAGGACGGATCGGTGATACCTGGATGGTGAAGACAAGGTAGGAAGATCTTCAGGGGCTTAGTGTTAGGTTTATTTAAGGGGGGTTTGGGTTAGATTAGGGGTATGTGGGTGGTGGGTTGTAATGTTGGGGGGGGGGTATTGTATGTTTTTTTTTACAGGCAAAAGAGCTGAAATTCTTGGGGCATGCCCCGCAAAGGGCCCTGTTCAGGGCTGGTAAGGTAAAAGAGCTTGTAACTTTTTTAATTTAGAATAGGGTAGGGAATTTTTTATTTTGGGGGGCTCTGTTATTTTATTAGGGGGCTTAGAGTAGGTGTAATTAGTTTAAAATTGTTGTAATATTTTTCTTATGTTTGTAAATATTTTTTTATTTTCTGTAACTTAGTTCTTTTTTATTTTTTGTACTTTAGCTAGTTTATTTAATTGTATTTATTTGTAGGAATTGTGTTTAATTAATTTATTGATAGTGTAGTGTTAGGTTAATTGTAGGTAATTGTAGGTAGTTTATTTAATTATTTTATTGATAGGGTAGTGTTAGGTTTAATTATAACTTAGGTTAGGATTTATTTGACAGGTAAATTTGTTATTATTTTAACTAGGTAACTATTAAATAGTTCTTAACTATTTAATAGCTATTGTACCTGGTTAAAATAATTACAAAGTTGCCTCTAAAATAAATATTAATCCTAAAATAGCTATAATATAATTATAATTTATATTGTAGCTATATTAGGATTTATTTTACAGGTAAGTATTTAGCTTTAAATAGGAATAATTTATTTAATAAGAGTTAATTTATTTCGTTAGATGTAAATTATATTTAAGTTAGGGGGGTGTTAGTGTTAGGGTTAGACTTAGCTTTAGGGGTTAATACATTTATTAGAATAGCGGTGAGCTCCGGTCGGCAGATTAGGGGTTAATAATTGAAGTTAGGTGTCGGCGATGTTAGGGAGGGCAGATTAGGGGTTAATACTATTTATGATAGGGTTAGTGAGGCGGATTAGGGGTTAATACATTTATTATAGTAGCGCTCAGGTCCGCTCGGCAGATTAGGGGTTAATAAGTGTAGGCAGGTGTCGGCGACGTTGAGGGGGGCAGATTAGGGGTTAATAAATATAATATAGGGGTCGGCGATGTTAGGGGCAGCAGATTAGGGGTACATAGGGATAACGTAGGTGGCGGCGATTTGCGGTCGGAAGATTAGGGGTTAATTATTTTAAGTAGCTGGCGGCGACGTTGTGGGGGGCAAGTTAGGGGTTAATAAATGTAATACAGGGGTCGGCGGGGTTAGGGGCAGCAGATTAGGGGTACATAAATATAACGTAGGTGGCGGTCGGCAGATTAGGGGTTAAAAATTTGAATCGAGTGGCGGCGATGTGGGGGGACCTCGGTTTAGGGGTACATAGGTAGTTTATGGGTGTTAGTGTACTTTAGGGTACAGTAGTTAAGAGCTTTATGAACCGGCGTTAGCCCAGAAAGCTCTTAACTCCTGCTATTTTCAGGCGGCTGGAATCTTGTCGTTAGAGCTCTAACGCTCACTTCAGAAACGACTCTAAATACCAGCGTTAGAAAGATCCCATTGAAAATATAGGCTACGCAAATGGCGTAGGGGGATCTGCGGTATGGAAAAGTCGCGGCTGTAAAGTGAGCGTTAGACCCTTTAATCACTGACTCCAAATACCAGCGGGCGGCCAAAACCAGCGTTAGGAGCCTCTAACGCTGGTTTTGACGGCTACCGCCGAACTCCAAATCTAGGCCATAATAAGGCCTTTGTGGAAATGGCCCAAAAAAGGTAATATCATCATGTTTATGACATATTCATGTTCTATAAACCACATCACATAGTTATTCTGAGAACTAGAAGGGTGCAAACGCACTACACAAATATTTGGGGATGCCAGTAAAATGCCTACTGTCGGTAGACTTTATTTGTTGGCTGGAGTGCTTATGCATAAGACAATGGTTTTGAACACTATTAGTTAAAAAAAGGAATTGTAACTTGCTGCAGGATGCATTTTGATAGCACTTCCTTCTCCCCGGGGAGAAGGAAATGCTATAAAAATGCATCCTGCAGCGAGTTACAATTCCTTTTTTTTTTACAATACATCTTTTTATTGTTTTCAACAAAGAAATAATTTCTCACATAACATACAACTGAATCATGTGTCAATTATTAACAATAGCTATATATAGGTCATGGAATAACAACACTTAGAGTCACTATATTTATAGACATCCTAGGTAAACCAGTAACCACAGTCCTTTCAAGATACACCAACATGAATCTTTACAGTAATAATAAAAATTGAAAAGATTTACGAAACCCTTATAAAATTTTGGTCATAATCAGTTCGGGACCTCTAGGACAGGCTCATATACTTTGCTCCCAGAAGAACATAACATCAGCTATAAAATCCTGTTTACCTATATACGTATAGTGTATTGTTTCTAATTCAAATACATGTTTCACTTCCTTAACCCACTTGCCATATGTTGGTATTTCTGCCTTCTTCCAAAACCTAGGTATCAGGCGCCTAGCACAGTTAAGCATAATATGTAGAAGTTTTTTCCTAAGCTGACAGGCTACTATCGGTAAATTACCTAATAGGATTAAGCTAGGGGAGAGGTCAAGGGGCATCCCCAGTGTCTTACTGATCTGCTTGTTTACATTGTTCCAATATGGCCTAAGACGTGGACAACTCCACCAAATATGGGTGAGGGTACCCACTTCACCGCAATGCCTCCAGCATAGGGAAGAGGAGTTGGGGAAAATACTGTGGAGCCTATGAGGGGTTAGGTACCATCTAGATAGTAACTTAAAATTAGTTTCTACTAAGGCTAATGATAGAGATGACTTTTTGGTTTCAAGAAAGATACGACCCCATTGGTCGTCTGACATCGTTATATCCAACTCCTTCTCCCATCTGGTGATATATTTAAGTCTCTTGACGGGAAAGGAACCTCTTAATAACTTATAAATTATTGAAATATGTGCTTTAGACATTGAGGTGGACGTGCACAGGGTTTCAAATGGTGTTAATGGCCTAGTGAGATTTGCTCTGTGCGGGCTAGTAAAGATAGCGTGCCTAGCTTGCAGGTATGGGAACCAAAGGTGAAATGGAGAGCCTATAGATTGGCCTATCTCTGCTTGTGAGCGCATCTGGCCATTGTGTAGTAGCATGTGTATAGGTACATTGGAGGGTACGCCTGCGATTTGTGGTGTCTGAATGGCATGGGCTTGTAGTAGTAAGGAATTATTAAGTAGGGGAGAGAGGGGGGAAATCGGTGTAGAAATTAATTTATCCTCTTGTAAGGATTTGTCCCATGTACGTAATGTGGCTGCTGTATAGTAGTTACTCCAGATATCTGGTGGCCTTGATCTATGAGGGATCCAGCACTGATCACCCAGGTTCAACCCACCTGCCAAAAAAGATTCTATCTGCACCCATGGTTTATCTGTTAGTGAATGTTTTCAAGCCACTATGCGCGCCATGTGTGTCGCTCTGTAGTAGGCAACCAGATTAGGGGATCCAAGACCCCCGTCCTCCCTTCTAAGGAACAACATGTCTCTAGTTACCCTAGGGCGTTTATGTGACCAAATAAACTGGTCAAATCGCCTTTGTTGTTTTAGTAGGTATTGTATAGGGAGGTTTATAGGAAGGACTTGAAATAAATAGAGGAATTTGGGGAGAATGCTCATTTTGATTGTGTTAATACGCCCCATCCAAGAAAGATGGCCTTGTTTGTGCCAGGTCTCTAGTGTTTTGTCCGTTTCTTTTTGAAGTTGTACATAATTAAGGGTAAAGAGAACTTTGTGTACGGGAGATATATCTACCCCTAAGTATGTAATTTTCGAGGTTATTTGAAAAGAGGTATGAGTTTTTAGATACTGTATGTCTTCAGCCTCTAAGTGTATTGGTAGTATCATCAACTTCTCCATATTGATGGAAAAGTTGGAAACCCGCTTATACTCCTCTAACTCATCAAGTAGGGCTGGGAGGTATGTGCGAGGATAACGAAGTGTAAATATAATATCGTCTGCATACAGCAGACATTTTTGGTGGATCCCTCCAAAAGAGACCCCTTGTACAAGAGGATTACTCCTTATCCTGGCTGCAAGCGCCTCCACCTCCAGAGCAAACAGCAGAGGTGAGAGAGGGCACCCCTGTCGCGTACCGTTATTGATAAGTATTCTTTGGGATAGTGTATTATTCGCATTGACGTGCGCAGAAGGATTGCTGTAGAGGGCTTTAATACGCAAAATCATTACTTGGGAAAAGCCAAACTTTGCCAGGGCGGACCAGAGAAAGTCCCAGTCCACCCTGTCAAAGGCCTTCTCGGCATCAGTGGATAACACCACGAGTGACAATTTGGGATTTGTAGCTGAATATAGGGTGTCTAAAACTCGAATGGTATTCTCCTTAGCCCCTCTACCCGGGATAAAGCCGACCTGGTCAGCATGCACAAGGGATGGTAAGTGTTTGCTAATTCTTGTGGCCAGTATTTTAGCGTACAACTTAATGTCTACGTTTATTAAGGATATAGGGCGGTAGTTAGTAACCTTATCCGGGGGTTTACCTGGTTTAGGGATCACTGAGATTGTGGCTGCCAGAAGTGTAGGTGGTAGATGGGAACACTGATCAAAAGAGTTATACATTTCTAACAAGCGGGGACTTAAGAGGGATTTGAGCAAATGGTAGAATTTAGGAATGAAGCCATCAGGGCCGGGGGCTTTCCCCTGTGGAAGATCTCTAATAGCGAGTAGGATCTCCTGTATTGTGAATTGTGTGTCTAATGTTTCGCTATCTAAGTTTGACAATGAAGGGAGCTGGGCCTGTTCCAAGTACCTATTGATACCGTTAAGCTTCTCACCTGGGTGAGTGTTTGGGAGATTATATAATGCGGTATAGTACGAGGCAAACTGATTAACTATTGCAGTGTTATTAGTGTAGGTTACTCCCTTAGTGTCATTGATTTTAGCTATGTAGTTTTTGAGTCTCTTTTTCTTCAGAGATCTCGCCAGTAGGCGCCCCGCTTTATTATTTTCAACAAAAAATTTCGATTTGGATGTAAGTGCCCTCATATGTGCGTTTTTGATTAAATAGTGGTTTAACGCTTCTCTTGCCTGCTGTGATTTTTGCAATAAAAGTGGAGATTTGGGGTCTCGTTTTAGTGCATTTTCGCATGCTTTAAACTCAGATGTGAGGGTATCAAACAGAGCCGTCTGTTGTTTCCGCTGTCTATGTGTATGGCCCATTATCACTCCTCTTATACTGTATAGCACTTGTATGCTTCCCAATTGTTAACAGCTGAGGTGTCTGTGGAGTTATTAAACGAGAAAAATTCAGTAGTTTTTTCGGCCAGGTCGGTAGTTATTAAGGGGTCTAGGAAAATTTGGTCATTTAGTTTCCAATTTTGTTGGTATCGTGGCTTGGAGGACCACAGGAATGTGGAACAGACCATGCTATGGTCTGACCAAGGAGTATGGTGGAGTCTCGAGTCTAGTAGTGAGGTAAGCATCTGTTGTTCACATAGAATATAATCAAGGCGCGTATAGGAGCGCTGGGGATTTGAGAAAAATGTAAAGTCCCTAGTGTTTGGGTGGGTAATTCTCCAAGTATCAAAGAGAGGGATGGTGCTAATTGTATGCCAATTGGCTCTAATCTGCAAACTCCTAATATAAGATCTGCCTAATGACGTGTCCAACATGGGATTGAGTGGGAAATTAAGGTCTCCACTAAGGAATATCGGGCCCTTAGAGATGTCTATAATTTGGTTAACCACTGTGCGGAAGAAGGAGGGCTTGGGGCAATTGGGTGCATACACGTTGACCAAGGTTATGGGCCTACCAAAGTATAACCCCACTATTATTATACAGCGACCCTCCTTGTCCAGGTATTTATTTAAAATTTCAAAGGAGGAACCTTTCCTAAATGATATACAAACTCCATTGTGTTTGGTCGGACCTGAGCTTAAAAAGTGCTGGTCATAGTATAGCTTTGAGAGAGTGGGTTCACAGGATTTTTTGAAATGGGTCTCTTGTAACATAATAATATCAATTTTCTTTTTATAGAAGTCGTGAAAGGCTATTGAGCGCTTCTGTGGGGAGAGAAAACCCTTAACATTTTGTGTAGAAATCCTGAACTGGCTAGGTGGTGGATGTCCTGACATATTGCTGTAATCCTTAACATCTTAACAGTTGCTAACCAATACAAATTAGTGCAGTGCGTTGTATTCAAATTGCTGTAAAATTCAACAAATAGGGAACAACAAACCAAAACAAAATACTCTTAAACAGTAAAAACAAACAAATAACAATAATAGGTATATATTTTGAATTTCTTGATGTATAGAAAAGAAAAGGATATAGAATAAAGAGAAAGAAGGGAGAGAGGGAATAATGGAGAGGGGAAGGTAAGGAGAAGGGGAACCAAGACTGGCAGGCAGAGCAAAGAAAACGTGAAAAAGAGAAATTGGAGTGAAGTAATAGTCGAGGGAAGAAGGAGGGAAAGTGTGGCCCGACGGGGCCCTCCCATCAGGCCCAAAGCAGCTAGGCCCAGGCCTAAAAATAGTAAACAATAAATAGCAACTTATCCGGAGAGCGTCTCTCTGTTTCGGCAGATAATGTCCAGTGGTGCCCAAAGTCAGTATGCGTGGGTAGAGAACATTGCTTCTTAACAAAAAAAAATGACAAGTAAAACCACATACTAACAACCTCTAGCGTTCAAGTGGTTACTTTTCCTGTTGTGAACTCTTTGCTGGTGTTATCGGTACAAAGCTTCTTAAATTGCTGTTTGCTGATTATTTCAGACCAGAGTCTTCTCTGAGGTTTTGGTGGAGGTGCAGGGAATTTTGATGGTTGAGGTGAGGTGGTCTCTGGGGCTGGAATGTCCAGTAGTTGGCAGAAGTCGGCAATATCTCCCGTTGAAGAACATTCAAAACGCCTTCCATTCTTAACAATTTGTATCGAAACAGGAAAGCCCCATCTGTATGGTATTTTAAGAGATCGCAAATGGGTAGTGAGAGGAGCAAATTCTTTCCTGAGTAGTAGTGTTCTAGTGGAGAGATCCTGGTATATCTGGATTTTCGCACCCATGTATGAGAAAGTGGGCTGAGTGCGTGCCATTTGAAATATTTTTTCTCTATCTCTATAACTTGAGAAGCACACAATAATGTCTCTAGGGGGCTGGTTCTCACTGGGTTTAGGCCTCAGGGACCTGTGGACTCTCTCGATTGGTATTTGGTCTATTACCCTCTGATTGGAGATAGCAAGGGATTGGAATAAATTTTGTAGATGTTCAGAGATGTCCTCATTCTTTACTGATTCTGGAACTCCGCGTATACGGAGATTATTTCTCCTTGTTCTGTTTTCTATATCGTCAATTTTATTTTCCAGCTCAGCTATTTGTGACTGTTGATCTTCCATAGAATGAGATATATCTGACATTTCTTTAATAATTTCTTCCTTAGTGCCCTCTAGAGTTTCCACCCTATAACCCAGCTCATTTATGTCCTTTTTAAGCTCAGCACACTCGGTTTTAATGCAGGACTTAACCTGGTTAATAAGGGCTTCCATAGCCTTTAGTGTAACTGGGCCATCTTCTGAATGTTGATGGGGGTCAGAGGGAGATACTGGCATATTTAAAGTATCCGGGATATCCGACATTTCATCGTCCTCACTATCTATTTGAGGCTGATCTGCTTTCTTCTTTTTATTCTCTGTGCTTTTACAAAAGGCATTTACAGAACCAGCTCCTATGTTTAGTTTTAAGGCCTTTTCATTTTTGTTTGCTCTGCGCTGCGCCATTGCAGCAATTGTGTAATTGTATAGATGCGTCTAATAATTGCCCAATATCAAGATAGTGTTGCCTTTCAGCAGTTTGCGTTTAAATGGATGAGGGTATATGGGTGAGTAGAAACCTTGCCTGAGAAAGATTCTGTACAGTTTAGCGAAGAAAATATATTGTCACTTTTCCTTTTGCCCCTATACGACAATAATTCTCTGCCATCAGAAAAGCTTGGGGCCTATTACTCTTGTTCCCTGTTTAGGGATGCTGTTATCCGGTGCTGGGTATGATGGCTTTCAGGCTAATGTCCGTTTTTTTACATTAATATGGCATCTTACCAGGTTGCAAGCTGGCTAGTAAAGTGATCCGTTTTGAGGACAGAAACTCGTTCATGCGTAGACTGCTGCAGCGCTTCCAACTTTAGATGCAGGCTTTTTGTGCAGCCTATACCGCGATCATGATAGCGACCTCTTCTCCTCTTTTGTTACTGCAGGGAGCCAGGTCGACAAACCCTTCATTTACATTCCGCTGCCAATTTCAAGCTTCTGTGGTCGTTATGAGCAGCCGTAGAGAGAGTCCCGCCGTTGCCACTTCAGGAGCTCTAGTTAGGTGCGGCCATTAGGCACGCCCGCACGCTCCGCCCCCTACAATTCTTTTTTTAACTAATAGTGTTCCACATCACATAGTTGTGTATGAAGGGTACATATAGTGATATTCAATTATAAGATGTAAATAAAGGTTTCTCACATCCAATAGAAATTGACACATGTGCAGGGATAGGCACGAGCCAAGGGTGTGGCGGACATTTTCTAAGGTACCTTTACCTTTAGTGAAGGACACCTTGCTTATCCCTGCACATGGGTATATATATAAATAATAATGTATTTACAGAAGGTGTGAACATAAGGTATAAACATCCATTTTCATTCTTCTAAATGATAGTCAATAAATCATAGTGACCAAAACATGAATTGAACTCATGATATATTTTCAGTAATTAGGGTGGTTAAGGGAATGGGGGTGGGATGTAGTAGTTTCACTAACATGCAGTGGAACTCCGCAGTATGTAATTCAATGACCAGCTGCAGCAGGGGCAGCACCATGACCAGGGACCTCAGCAGCAACTATAGAATCAGCATGTGTAGACGGAACAACAGGGGATTGTAGGGCTTCCAGCACCCCTTGTGCCCAATGATGCACCCCTTGTGCCCCATGATGCACCCCTTGTGCCCCATGAACCACCCTTGTGCCCCATGATTGACCCCTTGTGCCCCATGATGCACCCCTTTGTGATTGGTTTGACAAACTTGCAGGGGCAGGAATAATAAATGCTTTGAAGAGGTTAACTATTTGTTATCAAGCTGCTGATATGTATGTTGTTAAGCATGCACTTGTTAGGCCTTCAGAGAGTTACGTTGGTTTCTAAGTCAGTGCAAGGGTTCCTGCGCCTGCAATTTGTGGCGAGAAGAGAATGGAGTAGATTTTCTGAAATCTTTGCGCGTAAGTACTTACGCCGTATATTGGATACCAAACTGCGCGTGTTTTGTATGTCAGTCTAAGGGCCAAAAAACTATGGGCGAAGGCAGAAATATACACGCGTAACTTCTAAGTTACGCCCTATATAGGATACCAAACCCACGCAAAATTTGGCGTCGCCGGCTTTTGCGGGCGACGATTTATATCGGATCGAGGCCCTGAAGTTAAAGGGATAAGAAAGTAAAAATTAAACTTGCATGGTTCAGATAGAGCATGAAATTCTAAGACACTTTTACATTCACTTCTATTTTCAAATGTGCTTTGTTCTCTTGGTATCCCTTGTTGAAAAATAATACGCACATATCCTACACTAGTGGGAGTTAGCTGCTAATTGGTGCCTGCACACATTTGTCTCTTGTGATTGGCTGACTAGATGTGTTCATCTTGCTGCCAGTAGTGCAATGCTGATCCTTCTGCAAAGGATAACAAGAGAACAAAGCAAATTTAATAATGGAAGTAAAATGGAAAGTTGTTTAAAATTATATGTTCTATTCAAATCATGAAAGAAAATGTAGGGGTTTCCTGTCCCTTTAATACATTAAAAGGACATAAAATGCTGTAATGTGTTGGAACATTTTATTACTGCTCTGTTGCAAAGGGGTTAAACACATAAGCTAATCTCCAGCGCAATAATGCAATACTGGGAGCTAGCTGAACACATATGGTGAGCCAATGACAAGAGGCATATATGTGCAACCACAAATCAGCAGCTAGCTCCCAGTAGTACACTGTTGCTCCTGAGCACACCTAAATATGCTTTTCAACAAAGAATACTAAGAGAATGAAGTAAATTTTATTATACAAGTAAACTGAAAAGTCTCTTAGAATTACATGTGTTATCTCCTCTCTGTGGATCGGAAAAAAACACAATTTCCATATGTAAATTGCATGAAAAGGGAACAAAACAAATACTTTTAAAAACATAATTAAACATTTTGGAATAGATCATAGGTGAAGCGCAATTGATAGCTCAGGGTGCGCTAGGTTGTGCTTCTCACACATTCTGGTATTATAAGTAGATGGTCAAAAATGTTAATCAACACACGCAACCAAAACTTTTTGTAGCGCTCCCTGTATTTTTACTGGATAGAGCAGAGGCCACTATTAGCTCGTAAACTGAGATAGTATTACAAGTGTGCTCAATAGTTTGCAGCGAACATAGCATGTTCGCGTTCGCAGCGGGCGGCGAATATATGTGATGTTCGATCTGCCCCCTATTCGTCATCATTGAGTAAACTTTGACCCTGTAGCTCACAGTCACAAGACACATTCCAGCCAATCAGCAGCAGACCCTCCCTCCCAGACCCTCCCACCTCCTGGACAGCATCCATTTTAGATTCATTCGGAAGCTGCATTCTTAGTGAGAGGAGGGACAGTGTAGCTGCTGCTGATTTAATAGGGAAATCGATAGCTAGGCTAGTGTATTCAGTGTCCACTACAGTCCTGAAGGACTCATCTGATCTCTGCTTAAGGGAGTTAAAGGTTCAATGTCGTGCGGGTGCGGCAACCAACTTACAACCTAAAAATACCATAAATAAAGACAAGACAACAATATGGAGGTTAAGACCATATAGGTCAATTTTATTAACGCGAGGCACTCCTTGACTGATTTAATTTAAAGCATCAAGGCCTTCTCAAAACTTTAAACTTTTCATTTACCCAGTACGGTAAATGACTATAATTCAAACTTAACTTTACTTAAACAGTTGAGCGGCAATGACTAAACCTAAATAACCCATATGAAGCGGGAAGCAGCCCCCCAGGCAAACGGAGACAAAGCGGAGCCCGGCTACAACGCGGTACCAGATAGAAGGTTACATACTCGAGCTGTTCGGCCCTCCGCAACCCAGGAGGCGCTTTCCCCAAGCACGCGCCTGGGTACGTCACACCTCCTGCAATGGCCGTCACTCCTCCCCGCTTTCTATCTGCCGCCCGGGATGCTACCGCCCGCCTTTAGGGTGTAACAACGCTCAAACCATATGGGACCCTCAGCCCGTCCAGGCGGACACTAAGACGATCCTGGGGGGAGCGGAAAAAATATTAAACGCCCTGGCCTTACCCAAAGACGATAGGTTGACTAACCCTGTCCGGCCCCAGGGAGACTAAAC
The DNA here is from genome assembly GCF_027579735.1 of Bombina bombina. Classification (NCBI taxonomy): domain Eukaryota; kingdom Metazoa; phylum Chordata; class Amphibia; order Anura; family Bombinatoridae; genus Bombina; species Bombina bombina. Next base: position 1,401,661,296 of record NC_069500.1, read on the forward strand.
CTAACTATTTACAATTAACTAATTGCCGCGGGAGAAAAAAGGGGGCTGGGTGGGTGGGAGAAGATTCCAGATGTTCCTGACAGAAAGAGGGCCTCAAACTCCCAGAATCCCCTTCTTATCTGTGAGTAAAACCCCTCCCTTAGATCTGCAACACTGTTGCAATCTAACATACAGCTCCACACACACTCCTCCTCCCTGCAACCTTAACCCTTAAGACGCTCCAGGCTGATCAGGGCCCTGCACTTACATAAGGGAGTTAAAGGTTCAATGTCGTGCGGGTGCGGCAACCAACTTACAACCTAAAAATACCATAAATAAAGACAAGACAACAATATGGAGGTTAAGACCATATAGGTCAATTTTATTAACGCGAGGCACTCCTTGACTGATTTAATTTAAAGCATCAAGGCCTTCTCAAAACTTTAAACTTTTCATTTACCCAGTACGGTAAATGACTATAATTCAAACTTAACTTTACTTAAACAGTTGAGCGGCAATGACTAAACCTAAATAACCCATATGAAGCGGGAAGCAGCCCCCCAGGCAAACGGAGACAAAGCGGAGCCCGGCTACAACGCGGTACCAGATAGAAGGTTACATACTCGAGCTGTTCGGCCCTCCGCAACCCAGGAGGCGCTTTCCCCAAGCACGCGCCTGGGTACGTCACACCTCCTGCAATGGCCGTCACTCCTCCCCGCTTTCTATCTGCCGCCCGGGATGCTACCGCCCGCCTTTAGGGTGTAACAACGCTCGAACTATATGGGACCCTCAGCCCATCCAGGCGGACACTAAGACGATCCTGGGGGGAGCGGAAAAAATATTAAACGCCCTGGCCTTACCCAAAGACGATAGGTTGACTAACCCTGTCCGGCCCCAGGGAGACTAAACCTAACTATTTACAATTAACTAATTGCCGCGGGAGAAAAAAGGGGGCTGGGTGGGTGGGAGAAGATTCCAGATGTTCCTGACAGAAAGAGGGCCTCAAACTCCCAGAATCCCCTTCTTATCTGTGAGTAAAACCCCTCCCTTAGATCTGCAACACTGTTGCAATCTAACATACAGCTCCACACACACTCCTCCTCCCTGCAACCTTAACCCTTAAGACGCTCCAGGCTGATCAGGGCCCTGCACTTACATAAGGGAGTTAAAGGTTCAATGTCGTGCGGGCGCGGCAACCAACTTACAACCTAAAAATACCATAAATAAAGACAAGACAACAATATGGAGGTTAAGACCATATAGGTCAATTTTATTAACGCGAGGCACTCCTTGACTGATTTAATTTAAAGCATCAAGGCCTTCTCAAAACTTTAAACTTTTCATTTACCCAGTACGGTAAATGACTATAATTCAAACTTAACTTTACTTAAACAGTTGAGCGGCAATGACTAAACCTAAATAACCCATATGAAGCGGGAAGCAGCCCCCCAGGCAAACGGAGACAAAGCGGAGCCCGGCTACAACGCGGTACCAGATAGAAGGTTACATACTCGAGCTGTTCGGCCCTCCGCAACCCAGGAGGCGCTTTCCCCAAGCACGCGCCTGGGTACGTCACACCTCCTGCAATGGCCGTCACTCCTCCCCGCTTTCTATCTGCCGCCCGGGATGCTACCGCCCGCCACAAGAATACCAATCAACCTATTCTTGCCGCCAACCCTAACTGCAGGAAACACTACAATCGGTTACCTATTTCTAAATTACTGAACCTAAGGCCTTAGCTATATTGGAAATAAACATATCTAGCCCTACCTCTGTCAAATGAACCCCATCCTTCCGATACAGGCTCTTATCCCCGGCCGAGATGTTGGAGTGCCTCACAACAAAACCTCCTAATTCCAAAACTACCTTGCCTATATCCCTATTCAACTTCTTGCGGACCCCAAATGCTGCCTTGTGACTCTCCATGTGCCTCCAATACAATCTCGGAATGACACAGGACCACCCCACTTTCAGCCCTGGCAACCAGGCATGTAGCCACCTAATGTCCGCCCCCATGATACTGATCAACTCAAGGGTAGGCAATGCTCCTAGGTCATTGCCCCCAAGATGTAGAACCACGATGTCTGGACGACCCCACCTCCGGTGAGCCTCCTGGATAAGCCCTGGAAATTCCTGCCAGCATAGCCCTCTGCGCCCTAGCCATCTGATGGACGCCCGGGAGGGGTGAAAGCCGAGGCGGCTCCCATCCGGGACTGCTAAAGCCCTTAACGATGCCCAATGAACAAAGGAGTGGCCGACTATCCAGATCTTTTTTGGGGCCCTGCCCCTACCTGAAAAGACACAACAATATGTTAACCACCAGCAAGGACCCCCACAATTCCCGTCCCTGCGGCCCCACCCCCTTACCGACTCATTGGGAAGGGTCCCCCAGAGGCCTTACGTATGTCTTATAGCGCTGCGACTGCCACCTCCCCAGAGCCTTGATCCTATCTGCAGACCACCCCAATGCTGCAGCCGAGGTTGCCGCCCCCACTCTGAATGAATGGGGGGCTATACGTGCCGGATCCAACCCTGCCCTCTCTGCCGCCTTTGCTAGCACTGTTCTGAACTGAAATTTCGTTAACCCCAGCCCGTTCTGATGCATCAAGAAAGGGCCACCACCCACCGGGCGGCGCGCCGCAAACTCAGATAACAGCGCAACTGGGCATGCCCTGCAGTCGCCCAACTGTGGGAGATGCAGCCACACCCCTTTTCCATCCTGATCGGTTTTAGATCTAGGGATGAACAACAATACCGACCCCTCCGATAACCTCACATGCTGCCACTGAACCCCCGCCTGTGGTGCTTTACCTGATGGGGTAACCAGCTCCCCCACCCTCAAAGCCCCGTGAAAGGCCAGCGCGAAAGCTGCGCGAAACAGTGACACCTCGTATGGATCCCTGCATACGTCAAGTAGCGCCTGCAGCAACATGAGAAGGCGAGACAGAGTGATGGGTTCCCTCTTGTCCCTCCTTATCAACTCTCCCCGGCCCCAACCGCGGACCGATTGTCTCACCAAGAAGGTCCCCGTCCAATCTTTCAGCTGGAAAAACTTACTAAAAAAGGATAAAGCTGCCAGCTTCCCCTGCACGAGTGATTTCCTAATAGCCCGCTGTCGCAAGGAAACCAACCACTCTAACAGAGTTACCTGCGACGCCTGAGAACATGACAGCTGCTTGGACCTGCAGAATGATTGCCACTCGTTCCAATGCCTCAGATACGTCCTCCATGTCGCTGGTGCCAGTGAGGCCTGGACTAGCGGGAGAACAGATTCCCATGGAACCCGAGCTGCCAGAGATAAGAAGGACAAGGCGTGCCATGAGGAGATGCTCTAGGAGCCACCTTCCTAAATATCTCCCATTTCCCCCTAGACAATGCATCTGCCATCACATTCTTTACGCCCGGCACGTGCTTAGCCGTGAAGCTGATGTTAAACTGCAAGCAGCGCAACACTAGTTGCCGTAGCAGCCTAACAACCCCAGGTGAAGTGGCCGATAAGCAATTTATCGAATACACTACACTCTGATTATCGCACCAAAACACCACCGCCCGGTTGGACAACCGAGTAGCCCACAGCTCAATCATCACGATGACAGGGAAGAGCTCCAGGAAACATAGATTCCTGGTCAGCCCAGCTCGGACCCATTCCCCTGGCCAAGCTTCCGCGCTCCAGTCCGCCCCCAGCATCGCCCCGTACCCCCCGGAACCTGCTGCATCTGTAAACAGGTGTAGTGACTGATTGGATTCTGGGGTACTCTGCCAAATACATATGCCATTGAATTTGTCAAGAAACAGTTCCCACACCTGAAGATCCTTCTTCATCTCCTCCGAGATGTGGATTCTTGCGGACTGCGGTTTGGAGCCCCCCAAACCAGCTTCCAACCTCCGGTTGAAAACACGGCCCATGGGGATGACCCTCCCCGCAAAGTTCAGCGAGCCCAAAAGGGCCTGCAATTCCTTCACAGAGATAGAACGTGCCCGCATAGTCCTTTGGACTAATGCTTTCAACCGCTCCAACTTGTCCGCAGGCAATCGACAACGCTCCGCTATAGAGTCTATTTCGATTCCCAGGAAAGTCAACCGCGTGCACGGACCTTCTGACTTGTCAGATGCCAGAGGTACGCCAAACACACCCATGAGATGCACCATGCCGCGCATTAGTTCCCCGCACTGCGTAGAATTTGGAGCCCCCACAAGCAGAAAATCGTCCAAATAATGGGCGATGTTGCCTGAACCAGTGTATTGGGATACCGCCCAATGGAGGAATGAACTAAATGCCTCGAAATAGGCGCACGAAATCGAACAACCCATAGGGAGGCACTTGTCTACATAGTAATCCCCCCCGAAGCGGCACCCCATTAGTCGAAACGACTCTGGGTTGATAGGAAGGAGCCTGAAAGCTGACTCTATGTCCAGCTTCGCCATCAGCGCTCCCACCCCTGCCCTCCGGACAATGGCCACCGCCGCGTCAAACGATTGATATTGAACCGAGCACAGCTCTGGTGGAATAGCATCGTTCACTGACCTACCTTTCGGATACGAAAGGTGTTGAATCAAGCGAAATTTTCCCTTTTCCCTTTTCGGGACTACCCCTAACGGGGATACCACCAAACCCTCAATAGGCGGCTGCGGGAAAGGACCCGCCATGCGCCCCAGGCGGACCTCTTTGTCCAGCTTCTCTTTCACCACCTCAGGGAGCTGGTAAGCCGATTTTAAATTGCGATGAACCCCCGAACCTTCCACCCGGCCCCCCACCGGGATAAGGAAACCCACCTTTAGGCCAGACAGCAGCAAGCCTGCCACTGCCCGTTTCGGATACCTCGCAAGCCATGGTTCAAGGGCGCCCACCCTCACTGGAGTGGCCGCTCTTTCCAGTTGAGGCAGGCTTGCCTCCCCCACGCTCCCCAGCCTGGTCGCGCTTTTTGGAGCACTCAGCACCCGGGTGCTGCCCCCCGCAGTATCGGCAGACGTGCCGAAAGGAACACGCGCTCCCTCTGTCGCACGCCTTTTCTTGATACTTCCAACACTCCCATCCCTTTCTACGGGCCCTAAGTCCCGACCGAAAGGGCTGGTTGCTTGCTGCCGGGGGAGGTGATGGCATCACCTCCGGCCCAAGCTTGGACCATAAGGACATCTCGATAGCTCCAAATGATAGGGAAGGGTTCGCCGCCATCTTCCTTCGATACCCCATGTCATAGTCCCTCCATGCTCCTTCCTTATGGCATTTGTAAACCCTTTCTATCGTATCCTGATATTTCAGGATATCCGCCCCTTGGTCAGGCCACCTCGCCAAGTAGCAGGACGCCAGCACGCGAAAGCAGCTCACCCATTCCTCGTAAGAGTCCGGTCTCTTGAGCTTCTTTGGCCCTGTCCCATCCTCGGCCCTCTCCTTCTGCCTCTGAGCCTCCGCTGACAGCTCAAAAATATTCACATACTTCTTAGCCTGTATTTTCTTCACCATCTTCGATTTGAGATGCTCAAATAGGGAATGCATGGTGAAAGAAAATGAGTCTCCCTCAAGCGCTGACTTTCGCTTATTACCCTGCAACACTAAACCGCCACCCTGCGGAACGGTGGCCGGCACCCCCAAGCCTTCACTAGCGTTCACAGCTACGCCGCTTGCGCCCTTACTTTCGCGCCTGCGGGCCTTATCCCTATCTGACACTAATGACCTAAGCATCCTGTACATCCTTTTCTCCCCTTTTTTATGAAAACCCAAAGCCCCCTCACTCTCTGAGCTAGACCCTGGCGAACTAGAGTCACTGCCATCCTGCGACACAGCCCCCCCAGATAGCTCACCATCCATAGGCTGCAGCTGCCCCGCCGACGATGGTCCTGCCCCGTCCACTGGGACCTGTCCCGCTGACGGCACCACCGCTCCACCAACACTGGATTGAAGCCGCTCCTGAGTGTCCATCTGGGGAAACAAAGATAAGAGAGGAGTACCAGCCACCGGAGGGAAGGAGGGACCACGCACACCACACTCATACACAGGCTGTTGCGCAGAAGGCGCAGGCATCTGCCCCCCAGACTGATTCTGCTGCACCAACCCCCTGTTAGCAGTGTCCCCTGGCCCCCACATGTATCCATCATGATTTGTAACGGAAACCTCAGGCCTTTGAAAAGACTGGTTAATATTAAATCTCCTGGGCCCAGTTCCTGGGCTTTGCATATGTGAAATACTGTCCCCAGGGCCAAGGGCCCCAGGGCTCATTGTGCTATCCCCCCTCCCCTCCCCCAGATAGATAGTCTGCATGGACCCACTCCTCATGCGCCCTCCCACCTGATGCCTTTCAAGCACCACCATCCTCCCCCCCCTCCCCCTGGCCGGCACCCCTCTCCTACCTTGAAGAGATAGGGATGCGGAGAGAGCGCTTCTCTTGGCTCCTCTCCGGGCCAGGCTGATACCCCCTCTGGCCAAGCCCCGACCGGAAGTCCCGCCCGCCGTGTGACCGGAAGTGGGCGGGGCCGCGACCGGGACCGAGACCAGCAAGGAGGGCGCCGCCGCATCTGCAGCAGATGCAAGCTCCGGATTGCTCCCAACCACTGGACCACGCTGGGGACATGGAGGGCCAAGAGGGCCCGGTGTCCCCAGCGGTAAGGCGGCAAGGATTGGCGCGGCCTGCGCGGTGGGCTCACGATCCGGCCCACCGCCGCATGCGCGCGCCACAGCATTGGGGCCCATTTGAACAGGGCCGGGTAGGCCCAATTGAAGCTGTGGTGTGGCCGAAGGAGATGGCGCAGCACGCGGGGTAGGCCCGCGATCGGGCCCACTACCGCATGCGCGCGCCGCGGCCTGGGGCAAAATTGAAGGCCGATCAGCCACAGGGTCCGCCCCGGGCCCATCCGCTACCAAAGCATGATCGGATGTGGCCCTGGGTGACCCCCGAATCGGCAGTGTGGCGGTAGATACTGGCGCCATCTGCGGGGTAGGCCGCAACTCCGGCCTACCCTCACAGACGAGCGCCACGCTTTGCGACCCCCCCAGGGGCGATCCGGCCCCATCCACACTCGGTAAGGGGATAACAGGGGGCCCAACCGGTCCGGTACTCGATTCGGGCACGGGGGCCCGACTAGGCCCCGAGCCGGGCGCGAGACCGGATCGGTTAAACACCGGGCCCAAAACAGCAGTGAGGGACTGCACCAGGGACCAGACGGCCTCCAGCTGTCCCTCCTGCAAGCCCAAAACCGCTGCTGCCTGTCCTGAACCCATGGGGCCTGCTCCACAAACCCCAGGGGCGTCCCTAGAAGTACTAGGCCCAAATGAAGGGCCCGGGCCTAACCTAGCTAAACCTGACCCCCCAGCCTCCTCTAATTGCCTGCCCCCTAATCCACTCCCCCCCGCCTGGGAAACTCCCACCTTCCTAACACTAGTGGGTAAATGGGCCTGGAGGGAACGATGGCCTAGCCTCAGGGATGAGCCCTGAGGCCTGGGTGAAGGGGGAACAATATCCTGATCACTTATCTCTTTTTCTCTATCCACAGGTGTCCTTCTCCCAGAAGATGAAGCCTCATCCCTGAACCGCAAAGGAGGGAGCGAAGACCTGCGAGACCTGTCCATGATGACAAAGAAATGCTCTCAGCAAACTGCAGCAGAAGATTCCAGATGTTCCTGACAGAAAGAGGGCCTCAAACTCCCAGAATCCCCTTCTTATCTGTGAGTAAAACCCCTCCCTTAGATCTGCAACACTGTTGCAATCTAACATACAGCTCCACACACACTCCTCCTCCCTGCAACCTTAACCCTTAAGACGCTCCAGGCTGATCAGGGCCCTGCACTTACAGTAAGGACAGCACCCCAAAAAAGCCCTTTTCAGGGCTAGAACATCAGTCTGCTTTTTTTTTCCTGTGTAATCTAATTGCAACCTGCCTGCCAGCTCAGACTCACAGCGTATAGTGTGCCCACTTGCCCAGTGCCACCACTCATATCTGGTGTAACAGTAGTGTACATTTAAAAAAATAAATAAACTTTTTTTAATTTGAAATAATAGCAGTCATTTTCCTTCACACGTGTGCATTTGAGGTCCTGCCAGGGCACAGTGTGACACCAGTGCAAGTCATATCTGCTAAAACAGTAGTGTACATTTAAAAAAAACAAAAACCTTACACTACCTGATCGATACAACATCATACCTGATGTTTTAAAGCATGTTATTCCAAACAATTTAGGAATGTTAGGTGATTTATGCCCTTTATGGATTAAAACCAGACTCTGCATCAACTATGTAATTTTCCATGAGAGTTTTGCCATGGATCCCCCTCCGGCATGCCACAGTCCAGGTGTTAGTCCCCTTGAAACAACTTTTCCATCACTTTTGTGGCCAGAAAGAGTCCCTGTGGGTTTTAAAATTCGCCTGCCTATTGAAGTCTATGGCGGTTCGCCGGTTCGCCGGTTTGCGAACTTTTGCGGAAGTTCGCCGTTTGCGAACGCAAAATTTTAGGTTCGCGACATCACTAAAGACCAATCCAAAAGATTTAGCACGTTTTGAGACGAGAAGTAAATGATTATTCCTTGCACGTTTACATAACAGAACACATGAAATTCTATGGAAATAAAAGAGTTATATGTAGACTAAGCACATAGGAAACAACAATGCATTCACTAAAGGGATTTGATATATGACTAGTGTGGATGTTGGGTGGACTATGCAGGTTAAGAGAATTGTGGGCGTAAAGGGGGAGTGGTTGGGTAACTTGTGCAGGCAGACCAGGTGGTCTCGGGAGTCTGGGATGTGAGAAGAGGTTGAGGGGGTGACCACATCAGAATGCAGCTTAAATGTGCCCAAGATTCCTCTGTTTGGCCTTTTTTTCCCCTATAGTTAAAGGGATATTAAACCCTATTTTTTTTCTTTCATGATTCAGATAGAGCAAGCAATTTTAAGCAACTTTCTAATTTACTCCTATTATTAATTTTTCTTCATTCTCTTGCTATCTTTATTTGAAAAAGAAGGTATCTAAGCTAAGGAGCCAACCAATTTTTGGTTCAGACCCTGGAAAGCATTTAGCCACCAATCAGCACAACCCAGGTTGTGAACCAAAAATTGGCCGGCTTCTAAACTTACATTTTTGCTTTTCAAAAAAAGATAACAAGAGAATAAAGAAACATGCAGCTAGATTACGAGTCTTGCGTTATGAGTAAAAAAGCAGCGTTAAGCCTCAAAATGCTGCTTTTTTACTACCGCTGGTATTACGAGTCTTGCAGATTTAGGGGCACCGTACACTTTTTTGGCCGTACCGCAAGTTAACTTACGCAAATTGCGTATAGTCTTTTTTCTATGGGGCTAACATAGCGCCGGTATTACGAGTTTGTCCTGGGAGGCCAAAAAGTAAGCGGTACACCCTATCCCGTCAAGATTCGTACCGCATTTTAAAGTCAGTAGTTATGAGTTTTACACTATAAAACGCTGTAGTATGAAACTCATAACTAAACTAAAGTACACTAACACCCATAAACTACCTATTAACCCTTAACCTCATCGCAAACACTAAAATTAAATTATTAACAACTAATCTGCCGCTCCGGACATCGCCGCCACTATAATAAACATATTAACCCCTAAACCATCGCACTCCTGCCTCGCAAACATTAATTAAATATTATTAACCCCAAATCTGCTGTCCCTAACATCGCCGCCACCTACCTACATTTATTAACCCCTCATCTGCCGTCCCCAATGTCGCTGCCACTATACTAAATTTATTAACCCCTAAATCTAAGTCTAACCCTAACCCTAACACCCCCTAACTTAAATATAATTAAAATAAATCTAAATAAAAATTACTAGCATTACCTAAATAATTACTATTTAAAACTAAATACTTACCTGTAAAATAAACCCTAAGCTAGATATAAATAATAGTTACATTGTAGCTAGCTTAGGGTTTATTTTTATTTTACAGGCAATTTTGTATTTATTTTAACTAGGTAGAATATTTATTAAATAGTTATTAACTATTTACTAACTACCTAGCTAAAATAAATACAAATTTAACTGTAAAATAAAACCTAACCTGTCTTACACTAACACCTAACCTAACCCTACAATTAAATAAATTCCCTAAATTAAATACAATTAACTAAATTCAAAACAATTAGCTAAATTACAAAAAAACAAACACTAAATTACAGAAAATAAAAAATAAAATTACAAGATCTTTAAACTAATTACACCTAATCTAATAGCCCTATCAAAATAAAAAAGCCCACCCAAAATAAAAAAAAACCCTAGCCTAAACTAAACTACCAATAACCCATAAAAGGGGCTTTTGCGTGGCATTGCTCCAAAGAAATCAGCTCTTTTACCTGTAAAAAAAAATGCAAACACTCCCCAACAGTAAAACCCACCCACCACCCACACAACCAACCCCCCAAATAAAACCCTAACTAAAGAAACCTAAGCTCCCCATTGCCCTGAAAAGGGCATTTGGATGGGCATTTCCATTAAAAGGGCATTTAGCTCTATTGCGGCCCAAAGCCCTAACCTAAAAAAAAAACCCACCCAGTACACCCTTCACAAATCCTAACACTAACCCCCGAAGATCCACTTACCCGGAGAAGTCTTCATCCAAGCAGCAAGATGTCCTCAACGAAGCCGGCAGAAGTGGTCCTCCAGACGGACAGAAGTCTTCACCCAGACGGCATCTTCTATCTTCATCCTGTCGACGCGGAGTTGCTCCATCTTCAAGACATCCGGCGCGGAGCATCCTCTTCAATCAACGGCTTCTTCTGGAATGAATGTTTCTTTAAGTGACGTCATCCAAGATGGCGTCCCTTAGATTCCGATTGGCTGATAGAATTCTAAGCTGATCCAATCAGCCAATAGGATTGAACTCGCATTCTATTAGCTGATTGGAACAGCCGATAGAATGCAAGCTCAATCCTATTGGCTAATTGGATCAGCCAATAGGATTGAAGTTCAATCCTATATGCTGATTGCATCAGCCAATAGGATTTTTTCAACCTTAATTCCGATTGGCTGAAAGAATTCTATCAGCCAATAGGAATCTAAGGGACATAAGGCAAATAAGTGTGGCGCTATACAGCTGGGTATAATGAAAGAGGCACTTTATATATATCACTATTAAATGCCCAGGTCCTAAAATGTTATTTAATATGAAAAAGAGCCTATAAATAAATAGGTAGGCAAAATATTTACTACGATAAAAAAAGGGGGATCAAATTAATAAAAAGGGATCAATTTAATAAATCACATATAATAACTATACACAAACAATTAATTTCAACAATTTACCACCGGTGGTATAAAAACACATTTATACAAATACACAATAAAAATATCTTATATATATTCTTAATTTTACTAATCTGTAGGGCCGTTTAGGCTTAAAAATGAGCAGTGATTTTGCTAAGTTTTCTATTCAGTTTTCGTTATAGGGTTAGTTCTCAATGGCTGTTACAGTCAATGCGGTAAGTGTAATCAGTTCCCAGGTATTATCCAAAGTAAGACAGCAATACTGGCAGCTTAAAAAGTGTATTGCAAATAATGGATCCAATAATTTGCACTTTCAGGCAGAGTGAATAAAGTTCCAGGTTTTACCTTAATTTTCCAGACCAATCTTCGAGACGGACTTACTCTCTCTAAGCCCCGACCGGGAACGTGAATCACCTTGGTTAGGCGTCCGGGTCTTTCTGGTGCTGCTGACAGCGATACTTTCCTCCTTCAGCGTGTGACGTCAGTGTAGGTTGTCACGTGGACACGAACCATCCAATCAGATGAGGGGTTTCCTCTCTGTCAGTCCCAATGTGGGAAATTCAAAAAACACAGAGCGCTCTGGTTTGCTTACAGGTGAATGAAGAATCCAAATTCACAGGTTCACAAGAAAACATCTACGCGTTTCAGCCCGTTACGTCACACGCTGAAGGAGGAAAGTATCGCTGTCAGCAGCACCAGAAAGACCCAGACGCCTAACCAAGGTGATTCACGTTCCCGGTCGGGGCTTAGAGAGAGTAAGTCCGTCTGGAAGATTGGTCTGGAAAATTAAGGTAAAACCTGGAACTTTATTCACTCTGCCTGAAAGTGCAAATTATTGGATCCATTATTTGCAATACACTTTTTAAGCTGCCAGTATTGCTGTCTTACTTTGGATAATACCTGGGAACTGATTACACTTACCGCATTGACTGTAACAGCCATTGAGAACTAACCCTATAAAGAAAACTGAATAGAAAACTTAGCAAAATCACTGCTCATTTTTAAGCCTAAACGGCCCTACACATTAGTAAAATTAAGAATATATATAAGATATTTTTATTGTGTATTTGTATAATTGTGTTTTTATACCACCGGTGGTAAATTGTTGAAATTAATTGTTTGTGTATAGTTATTATATGTGATTTATTAAATTGATCCCTTTTTATTAATTTGATCCCCCTTTTTTTATCGTAGTAAATATTTTGCCTACCTATATATTTATAGGCTCTTTTTCATATTAAATAACATTTTAGGACCTGGGCATTTAATAGTGATATATATAAAGTGCCTCTTTCATTATACCCAGCTGTATAGCGCCACACTTATTTGCCTTATATCTTTTAATCCCTGGAATTGCTTTCAGAGTGCAATTCCATTTTTGTGTGTGCAGGTGTATATATTTTAGAGTATTTTAGAGGTTTATTTATTATCTGTCGTAGGAATCTAAGGGACGCCATCTTGGATGACGTCACTTAAAGAAACATTCATTCCAGAAGAAGCCGTCGATTGAAGAGGATGCTCGGCGCCGGATGTCTTGAAGATGGAGCCGCTCCGCGTCAGAAGGATGAAGATAGAAGATTCCGTCTGGGTGAAGACTTCTGCCCATCTGGAGGACCACTTCTGCCTGTCTGGAGAACCACTTCTGCCGGCTTCGTTGAGGACATCTTGCCGCTTGGATGAAGACTTCTCCCGGTAAGTGGATTTTCGGGGGTTAGTGTTAGGATTTTTTAAGGGTGTATTGGGTGGGTTTTATTTTTAGGTTAGGGCTTTGGGCTGCAATAGAGCTAAATGCCCTTTTAAGGGCAATGCCCATCCAAATGCCCTTTTCGGGGCAATGGGGAGCGTAGGTTTTTTTTGTTAGGGTTTTATTTGGGGGGTTGGTTGTGTGGGTGGTGGGTTTTACTTTTGGGGGGGTTGGTTGCATTTTTTTACAGGTAAAAGAGCTGATTTCTTTGGGGCAATGCCCCGCAAAAGACCCTTTTAAGAGCTATTGGTAGTTTAGTTAAGGCTAGGGGTTTTTTTTATTTTTGGTCGGCTTTTTTATTTTGATAGGGCTATTAGATTAGGTGTAATTAGTTTAAAGATCTTGTAATTTGTTTTTTTATTTTCTGTAATTTAGTGTGTTTTTTTTTAAATTTAGCTTAATTGTTTTGAATTAAGTTAATTGTATTTAATTTAGTAAATGTATTTAATTGTAGGGTTAGGTGTTAGTGTAAGACAGGTTAGGATTTTTTTATTTTACAGGTCAATTTGTATTTATTTTAGCTAGGTAGTTATTAAATAGTTAATAACTATTTAGTAACTATTATACCTAGTTTAAATAAATTCAAACTTGCCTGTAAAATAAAAATAAACCCTAACCTAGCTACAATGTAACTATTAGTTATATTGTAGCTAGCTTAGGGTTTATTTTACAGGTAAGTATTTAATTTTAAATAGGAATTATTTAATTAATAGTAAGTTTTATTTAGATTTTTTTAAATTAATTTAAATTAGGGGGTGTTAGGGTTAGACTTAGGTTTAGGGGGTTAAAAAATTTAGGCATAGTGGCGACAATGTTAAAGACGGCAGATTAGAGGTAATATGTTTAATATAGTGGCGGTGACGTTGGGGGCGGCATATTAGGGGTTAAAAAGTATAATATAGATGTCTGCGATGTTCAGAGCGGCAGATTAGGGGTTAATAAGTATAATGTAGGTGTCGGCATTGTCGGGGGCAGCAGATTAGGGGTTAATAAGTGTAAGATTAGAGGTGTTTAGACTCTGCGTTCATGTTAGGGTGTTAGGTGTAAACATAAAATGTGTTTCCCCATTGAATCAATGGGGCTGCGTTACTGAGCTTTACGCTGCTTTTTTGCAGGTGTTAGGCTTTTTTTCAGCCGACTCTCCCAATTGATGTCTATGGGGAAATCGTGCACGAGCACGTACAACCAGCTCACCGCTGACTTAAGCAGCACTGGTATTGGAGTGCGGTATGGAGCACAATTATGTTCTACGCTCACTTCTTGCCTTTTAACGCCAGGATTGTAAAAACCTGTAATACCAGCGCTGTAGGTAAGTGAGCGGTGACAATAACGTGCAAGTTAACACCCCACCCCTCATAACGCAAAACTAGTAATCTAGCCGATTGATAATAGAAGTAAATTAGAAAGTTGCTTAAAATTGCATGCTCTATCTGAATCATGAAAGATCAAATTTGGGTTCAGTGTCCCTTTGACCATTCCTCCTAAGCATTCTCATAAATTCTCGCTTCAATTATTGGTGAATGATTCCATTACTGCAATTGCTATTATATTTAGGTTTACATTGAGATTAGTTGTTTATAATAGGTGCAGTAGTTACAGAGTGAGATAGCGGTACTCCTGAAAAGTATTAGTTAAGCCCCTGTAAAGGGTAAACTGCTAGTCTATATTCCTTAAGATATGCTCAATGGTTTTGCTGAATTTTAACACATTTGTTCGTTCATTTATAATATTTGTACAACATTCTAACAGTTGTTTAATTTATTATTATTTCTAACGCTTTCTTTAAATGTAATATTCGATTCGAATTTTCTAATAATTAAATTTGAATTATGTAATATTCGAATTCTAAAACTTTTAGTTAATATATTTGTAATAGTATTTCTAATGCTCTCTTTAAATGTAAAATTTGAATTAAGCAATATTTGAAATAGAAACATTCAAATTGATATATCTGTATCTATTATATATATCAAATTACAAAATTGCCTAGCACATGAGCTATTGAACTTCTGAATAGTATTTGTTAAATCGAAAATTACATTTGAAATTTCAACTGTGGATATTCAATCTTATTAAGAACATTTGAAAACAAAGCGATTGGTTGTTTTGTTGTGAATTGTCAGTAGAAACAGTGTACTTGCCTAGGTGACTTTAGAGATCAAAATATGAGAGAGCTGACATGGCTGGCTTCTGTCGCCAGTGGTGGGCAAGTGGGTTCCAAACTTTCCCCATATTCCAGTCACGTAACAGGAACTCATTTGTAAAGGGGTATTCATTCAAGTCCATCCCTTGGTATGCTGACTGGGTAAAGTTTATCAGTAAATTAAAAACTACCCTAGCATCGGCCCCTGCTTTGGGATTCTGACATTATTCCCTAACTTTTAAACTGATTCACAACAGAGGTCCTTCTTTGGTCTCAGGGGTTCCAACAGACCATTAGCTTATTTGTGTACAACACTTGATTGTGTAGCAGTGGGGTTTGCCTCGTACATGCCAATAGTAGCCACAGCTGTTTTACAGTTGATCTCTCCCAGAATATAGTAATTGGGGGTCCCCTTATTGTGTATGTTCCCCTTGTAAATGTATGCCCATGAGAACCATTTGTAAATGTGCACCCAGATTTCAGTGATCTCCCAAAGTGTTTGCATTACCATCATGTTCTCAAAGTATTATGTACATTTTCAGCATGATTAAAGGCTTATCCATGCACACCTGCAGACAATAGCAAAATGTTTACACAAGTATCACATGTCAGGCTGTGACCAGCTCCGCAATCACGGAAGTATTTGTAACTCCAAAACTAGTCAGCCTTGAGTGCATATTATTTTGGTGGATCATTCCACTAAGACTGTTTCTCGAAACACAAAGTAATTCACACTACATGTGTGCAATAGTGCATACCAAGCATATTAAAGTGTTTTTTGTTTTTACTATTGCACACACGTAGTTTAAATTACGTTGTATATCGAGAGAACAGCAAAAAGTTGCTGCAGGAATTTATTCCTAGATATAGGTTGTCAGTCTGAAAACTAATTATTTGTAAAGTGTTTTGTAGAATATAGCATTTCTAAGTGTTGTATTCAGGGAGTTTAAGTATGTGTGATAGTCAAAAAATATAATTTATTAATCTTAAATTTTGTTTTCAGATGAATGGGATTGTTAAACGTTTGTGCTTGATGGCATTATGCAATGTTCTGGTTCAGCCTAGAAGGCAGTTGTAGAGTGACTGGAATGTCCGCTAGCTTCTTGTCGTATTGTGTGTGTGTGATACACAATGTTTTTCACACAAACAAGAGAGGAATATCCCTGATCCAGGGGATTGATCTTACTGAGAAAATAAGACTAGAATGATCAGACAGGCTATTAACAAATTATTTGTATTTGCCGGATAAGATCATGGAGCTCTATTCAGGGAGCCTAATACATTTTTTTCAATGTTCTATATTTCGGTAAAAGTTGAACAGAGAAAAGTTCGATAGTGCACCACTGAAAGATTGAAGACAAGAAAATCAATCCAAAGAAAGAAATGCCTGGTGTCTAGATGAAAAAAGACTTTGTCAAGTTTTGCTAACCACCAATACTGCAGTAACAGTTGCTTAACTGTCTACTTGGATCCACATTGTAAGTTGGTACCAGCATTATAAGTGGACTCTGGGTAACCTATGACTGTTTCCTATGCTATCTCCAGGACTATCCTTTTCTTCACTGCCCTGGTTGCCATGATTTTTGGAGTTGTGTACCTGCTATCATACTACAGAGTCATCCCCAGCTAGAATTGGGGAGTATCGTTTTAACCCATCTACTTATATTGCTTGTTTTGCATTGTTTTGTAATCATGCTGTTTTTAATAATCATTTAAGTTATAAGAAGTAATATAGCTTTATCTGCTGAGTATAATACTTCACTTGTATAAGCACATAATTTAGTTCCTATGATTAAAAATGAATTGTGTTATGTCTGTGTACATATGAGATCAGGGACAGGTTCCAATGATTGCATGGATATTTGATTACGAGGGATAACTCATGTATTACTGTACATTTTGGAAGCAATATGCACAACTCCCAGACAGGGGTGTGATCCTAAACCTTGCAGTAGTATATTTCATGATATATCCTACACAATATAAAGAATACACCCATATTTTCATAGCTGAGAGGGAATGCCATAATATTTCAGAATAAGCTAGGTCCCTGTGTCCCAATTGAGTTACAATTGAGTAAGATATGAGAAAATTAAGGGCTGTGTTTGAAGGGATTTCTCATTGCAAGGACAATAAAGTTTGTAATCAGACAACTCGAGGTAGGAATATTGAGACTATGCCCCAGTTAGAATTTTATAACGCAAATGTAGAAAAACTATTAAATTTATTCTTACCTGATAAATGTCTTTCTTTCCAGATATGGTGAATCCATGGCTTCATCAATTACTATTGGTAATATCACTCCTGGTCGGCAGGAGGAGGCAAAGAGCACCACAGCAAAGCTGTTAAGTATCACAACCCCTAGTCATTCAACCAAAGGGAAATGGAGAAAAGGGAAGCAACACAAGGTGTAGAGGTACCTGAGGTCTAGACAAAAATAACTGTCTTAAAATAAAGGGCGGGCCGTTATTTGGACCATATCAGGAAAGAAAGAAATTTATCAGGTAAGCATAAATTTTGTTTTCTTTCCTAAGATATGGTGAATCCACGGCTTCATCAATTACTATTGGGAACCAATACCCAAGCTAGGGGACACAGAGAGGGACAAGACTAAACAAAAGGCACCACTGCTTGAAGAACCTTTCTCCCAAAAAAGGCCTCAGCCAGGGCAAAAGAATCAAATTCATAACATTTGGAAAAAGTATGCAGAGAAGACCAAGTTGCAGCCTTGCAAATTTGTCCCACAGAAGCTTTATTTTTGAAAGCCCGAGAAGAGTAAACAGCTCTCATGGAATGAGCCGTAATTTTCTCAGGAGGCTGCTGTCCAGCAGTCTCAAAAACCAAATGATTATACTTCTCAACCAGAGAAAAAGAGAAGTAGCATTAGCTTTCTGACCTTTATGTTTCCCAGAGAAACAACCAAACAGGGCAGAAGACTGGTAAAAATACTTAGTCGCCTGTAGATAGAATTCAAGAGCATGCACAACATTCTAATTGTGCAACAAACATTCCTTATGAGAAGAAGGATTAGGACACAGTGAAGGAACAACAATTTCCTGATTAATATTTCTATCCAAAACAACTTTAGGAAGGAAACCTATCTTAGTACGAAGAACCGCCTTATCAACATGAAAGATAAGATAAGGCAAATCACACTGCAAATCTGTTCCGACACTATCCGAGCAGAAGAGATAGCAATAAGAAACAAAACCTTCCAAAATAACAAATTAATATCTATGGAATGCAAAGGCTCAAGCGGAGTCTGCTGCTAAACTTTAAGAAAAAGGTTAATTATAGAGCTTGATGCCCCGTGTTTCTGGCAAGCCTTTAGGCTCACTAGAAACACAAGTTATGAAGCAGCGGTCTAAAGACCGCTGCTCCATAACCTGTCAGCCTGCTCTGAGGCGGCGGACAGAAATTGCCGGAAATCAACCTGATCGAATACGATCGGGTTGATTGACACCCCCTGATTGGCCGCAAATCTGCAGGGGGCGGTATTGCACCAGCAGTTCACAAGAACTGCTGGTGCAATGATAAATGCCGAGAGTGTATGCTGTCAGCATTTATCGATGTGCAGCGGACATGATCCACAATATCGGATCATGTCTGCTCGCACTTTCTTAAATAGGCCCCTTAGGCTCCAAGGAGGAGCAACAGACTTAAACACAGGCCTGATTCTGACCAAGGCCTGACAAAAAGATTGCACATCAGGCACGTCCGCCAGATGCTTATGTAGCAAAATAGATAATGCAAACCCATCTTCCGACCTTTCTGGAGAAAGGACAAAATCCTAGGAATCCTGACCCTACTCCAAGAGTAGCCCATGGATTTGCACCAATAAAGATATTTGCGCAATATCTTACGGTACATCTTTCTAGAAACAGGCTTACAAGCCTGAATCATGGTCTCAATGACCGACTAAGAAAAACCATGCAAAGACAGAACTAAGCATACAATCTACAAGCAGTCAGCTTCAGGGAAAAGAGATTTGGATGAAATAAGGGACCCTGAATCAGAAGGTCCTTCCTCAGAGGCAGTCTCCATGATGGGGGAGATGACATCTCCACTAGGTCTGCGTACCAGATCCTGCAAGGCCATGTATGGGCTATTAGAATCACAGACACTCTCTCCTGTTTGATACGAGCAATGACTCATGAAAGGAGAGCAAAGCGGAGGAAACAGGTATGACAGCCTGAAATCCCAAGGAACCACCAGAGCATTTATCAGAGTGGCCTGTGGATCCCTTGAACTGTACCTTGGAAGCTTGGCATTCTATCAAGACGCCCTACGATCCAACTCCGTCACCCCCCATTTGAGGGTTAAACTAGATAACACCTCTGGATGGAATTCCCACTCCCCGGGATGAAAAGTCTGTCGGCTCAGGAAATATGCTTCCCAGTTGTCCACTCCTGGAATGTGGATAGCAGATAGACAGCAATTATGAGCTTCCACCCACTGAACAATCCAAGTCACCTCCTCAATGGCTAAGGAACTTCGAGTTCCTCCCTGGGGTTGATGTAAGTCATTGAGGTGATCTTGTCTGACTGGAACCAAGCTAAGGACGACTGAGTCCAAGTTATCAGAGCATTGTAAATCACTCTCAACTCCAAAATGTTAAAGAGGAGAGCAGACCCTTCTGTGTCTCAAACAGGTCCCAGGCTGCTTCCGGTAACATCATACAGGAATGTCTCCAGAAGCACGCGAGACAGATCCACCTGAAAAAATCACCAAGGGAGAGATCCCCTTGAGACAGATACAAGCGTTCTCTATTTTATGGAAAAAAGCAAAAGGAATGATGTCCATAGTTAACATAAGACAAATTCCTTCCATACATTGAGTCACTGAAAAGTGAAGGAAAATCAACTCCAGCTAGATGCAAATTCTCAACCCTCTGGTTGCAAGATGACTAAGCTATCTACCGGACCACTAGAGCTTGCTGCTAGCCGAACAGTAGAGTGCAGAGAGAGGAAAGGAAAAATCCTTGATTATTTAATTATATGATAATCTATTAAGGTCCAAATTAAAAAAAACTCTTGTAGATGGAACAAGGGATCTCTTTTACAGATTAATTTCCCATCCATGGGAAAGTAGAGCGAACAAGATCTCTTGAAAGAGAGTTAGCTTGAAGGAAATGTGACACCTGAACCATATATTGTCCAGAAAGGCACCCTTTCAATACACCTTCTAGGATGATTAAACTAAAAAACTTGAGAAGATCCCGAATGTCTAAATACACATCCTTCAGGTCAATGTTCATTATGACCAGGTCCTCTAAAACCAATGGAGAATGGATACTACTTTGAAGGACAGAACCTGAGAAACTTGAGGTCAATATCTAGATCCCGTTCCCAGACTGGGACTGGAACTATCACTCTCAGAGAGGAAGGTCCTGAAAACAGTTCAAGGAATGCCTCTCATCATACTTGGATTGCAGATACTCTAGAAGAAGAAATCTGCCCCTGGGAGGAATCTTAGAATAGACTCCAAAAGACATGACTGATCACCCATAATGACAGAGGATAATTCTGCCAGACCAAGTCCAAACAAGGTCTCATCCTTGAAAGTAAACGCCAGAAGCGGGGATTTGGAGTAAACAAAATAAACAAAAAATATTGAACCTGCCACTGCAGAACTATAAAGCTTAGGCTGTACCACGAAGCCACAGGTAGGCTTCTCAGCTGACCCAGAGATCAGACAAGAGACAAGGCATTGTTCTAAATGAACAATTAAACCTCCAGCTTCTTATCCATGGATCCATAAATGAGCAGCTACCCTCCATAGAGATTGAAGATCTCTGAGCCATAGTAGAAAAGCTCCCTTCTACTTAGAACACTGTGCATTTTAATGGAGACAGCAACAGGAAAATCCTTTAAAGGACAGGAAAGAGGGAGAAAGGTATCCCTAGCTCCTCCTATTCCTGTGAAAATAGCCAAGGAACTTCTAGAAACACTTCATCATAGGATGGAAAATCATAGAAATGATAAAGTTCACAAAACTTTCAAAGGTGGACAACGACAGGGGTATCGATGTCGACCATGTAGCCAAAACCTCTTTTAACAGTACATGAGGTGCGCAAGCATACATCTGAAGGGGACTACTTTAGCATCAGAGGAAGGAATTATACTGTCTGAATCTGAGTTACCCACAGAAGCTACCGGTGAATTCTCCTCACCAGCTTAGGAGAGAGAGCAACCGGTGTAGAAGAATGAGGAGCAGAAACCTTTAGTATCTGAATCTTTTAAATGTCCTCTTGCACATTCCCCGAAGGATAGGAAGGGCAGATAAAGCCACAGATACCACAGAGGATACCTGAGCTGCAAACTCTCCAGGTAAATACACTCCTCCAGGAGATTGAGAGGAACCAAAGGACACTGCATGTAACGCCATAGAGACGGATAAGAAGAAAGCTATGGCATTGCCTGAACAGCATCATCCTGGGAGACATGAGGTTCAGAGGGCAACAACCTATCTGTGCATTCAATAGCTTGGCTAAACATGCCACACAGAAATGCATAGACAAATTACATTTGTAATATTTGTCCTAAGAGGCATGAGGCTGAAACAAAAAGAATATCTTTATTTTTCAAAAGATTCATCTGATGTGAGGGACAGAAATGTTTAGAACAATTTGGTCCTCAACAGTCAAAAAAACAATTATGCCTATGAAACTTGACACCTTTTAGACTGAATTAGCTGACCACTGACCATAGTGGGATAAATCTTATTAAAAAAGAAAAAAAAAAACATAAGGATTTATGTCCAAAACATAATTAAATGATCAATTATTTGATGCACCTATTATATATGACAGGCAAAGTGTCAGCCTCCTGCCCATGATAGAACCAGGGACTCTTGGTTTGAACCCATTGATTTATTTAAGAGCTATCAGGAAACTCTTCATACAAGTATATGTTAGAGAGAAGCGTAAGCCAAAACATCCCACTGATTCTTATTTAAAACATGTCTGGTTAAATAAGTGAGATTGCTATGAGGAGTTAATGTAAAAAGAAAAGAAGTAAAATAATATGATTTACAATAGCCCCTCCGTTCTCACTACAGAGAATGAGGTGGAGTAAAAACACTGACTCAACTAGAGTCTTAAATGGCACCACTCCGAAGAAGGGGGCAAGGCTATAAAAACAGCAAAGGGATGAAGCGCATATTATTGTATCACGATTTATCCTGCTGAAAAATTAGCCAGGACTGTTTCCAAGTATCCCGAAGCCCAGTCACATCTTGGGAAACAAGAACAATACATTTTACACCACTCCGCTTTCACTAAAAAGCGGAGGAAATGCCACAGCATACTTGCCCCATCCGAAAGGCGCTGAATAGCAAAGCCATGCTTCTCACTACCCATCCGTTCACTAGATACCACTATCCTATTGAGCAGTAACAAAATTGGGGATTAACTCCTAAAGTACCATAACAGTGGGCTAGGTTGAAAAAAAAAGTTAAAGCTAAGCCTGAGCCCTCAAGGAGAGTTAACTCCTTCCTCTCTTGAAGGAGATTAACTCTTAAGTCTCCAATTTCACATGTAGTGCCTGGTCACTGCCAAAATAACCCTTATTAAGGATTTTGTGTCCCATATCAACTGCAGGATCCTTAACCCTTCAGTGCCAGCCTCCTAGCCCCAGAAGACAAAAGCCACTTACCTGCACATCAAGCTGTCCGGCAGGAGAACAACTCACCTGGCATGAAAGGAAGCCACTCTTTACAGAGACCTGTGGAAAAAAAGAAAGAACAGAGTAAACCTACTCTGGCTTTCTATACAAGGGCAGCAACATGTCAGGAAAACACAGTGAGGCCCACCTCACAATTTCTTTAAAACTGCTTTAAAGCCACCACTGCCCTACTGAAAAGACTAACATGGAGTACGGCTAGACCCAATCTTTAAAAGAAAGATCAGAGCAAACCTACTCTGGCTTTCAAAATAATACATTCTTGATTAAAGTGAAATAAATCTTCAGACACCAAAACTTCATCTCCTCCTTGCACGAAGGCAAAGAGAATGACTAGGGGTTGTGGGAAGGGAAGTAATACTTAACAGCTTTGCTGTGGTGCTCTTTGCCTCCTCCTGCTTGCCAGGAGTGATATTTCCAACAGTAACTGATGAAGCCGTGGACTCACCATATCTTAGCAAAGAAATATGAGCATTGGAAATGGTTTAACCATGACCGTACTGATGGTATATTATCTACTTACAATGGGTCATATTGGGTATGTTGTACTAAGGCATATGGGATTCTTTCTGTAAAACCTGTTATTTGGGCTTTGTACTCCGAGTCCTAGGTGCCAGAGCAATAATAGAGCCGTCTACCTGGCAGCAAAGGAAATTATTCTATCATGGAGATGCCCCTGCCCTTAAAAAGAGTGTTGATAATGTGAATTGGGGTCTCATACAACAATCAGCAAAGATAGTAATAAGAGTTGATGTCAAATGATACAGCCGACTCCGTTAAGGTCATTACTGTGGAATTACAAGTATTATGAGAAATAGTTTTACACAATAGAATAGCATTAGATTACCTTTTAGCAGCACAAGGAGGAGTATCCAAATAATTTCAGAGAAATCCTTTTATAGTGTGTGTTAGCTCTCGTTGTTGTTGCATACAATCACCCTTGGCTTAGTGGCCACCTTTAAGGCATTCTCCAAAATTCCTGCTAAAATCACTTCTGTGTTATATAGTGGAAGTTATCTTTCTAAAACAACCTTAGAGCTTGAGGCTGCTTATGGCTACCATGGGCCCACCATCTGTAAATCTTCCCCTTTACACGTCCCCATAACCCTTAAACTAGTCTCTTACCGCTCTTGTTGTTTTTAGACAGGTTAACTGCAACTATTCTCTTTAGAAATGTGCTAAATGTATATTGCCTGTATTATGTACCCTACAATGTCTCCTTGAAGTTAAATTAAGTTAAAGAAAGGGAATGATGGGGAGGAAAACCTTTATGGGCATAATTGTTGTTGAAGTGATTTGTGTACCATCTGTGCCTTCTGTTTTGCTTTTTTTCTGACTCGGTTTCTCCTTGCCCTGGGAGCTTGAAGCTCCCCATGTCTGTCCCCTAAACAAACATTGTTTTTGCCCCATGTACCGCACACCCCAGGTGCAAAGGGACTAGGTTAATGATACATTATAAGGGTCAAGCTATGGCCTATAAACAAATGATGCACATGGGTTGTCATGAGATGCAGGACATATGCAGGACACAGCAATGATGGTACAACTCTATTTTATTGCAGAGCATAACAATACACATCTAGTCAGGTTGATTGTACTAAAACTAACCGCGACACAGACACCGGACCTAAGCCCCGCCCACATACTAGTGACATCACATCCTGCTCTCATCACATCTTCCCCTTTTTCAAAGGCAAAGCATACATTTGCATATAATAAATAACAAGGTACACCAACAGGGTATACAACAACATTTTTGTTTTTGAACATTATAAAAACAGATAGATTAGAAAACATGAACAAATAAATTACATTCTGACTTGGACATCGGGGTAGACTACCCTAGTCCACAGTGACCATGGGATTATTCTGCCCATACTTCCGGTCACTGTTCTAGCTAAAGTCAGTCCCTGTATCGGGCCGGAAGTTTCACCACTCTTCCGCTTGATGTAACTTTGCATGAACTGTCCTCTGATACAGAAGATGGTGAACAAGAGTCTGCTGGAGGCAAAGATATATCCCTGCTGTGATCTTGCTGAGGGGAAGGCACCTCTCTTAGAACAGGGGATCCCACCGGCGGTGGTACTGAGGTATCCGGTTCCAGACTCTCAGGTACAGGCTGAAGATGTCTTCGGTTACGGCGTGTAACCGTCCCTCCCTCTGTAAGGACTGTGTAAGACCTTGGTTCTGGAGAGTGGCCCACTACCGTAGCAGGCGTCTTCCATTTCTTCTCATCATCCAGTTTAATTCTGACACTTTGGCCCGCTTTCAGTTCCTGTAAAGGCCTGACAGAATGTCTCCTGTCGTAGAAGAAACGATAACCCTTTTTGGCCTCTTCATCCCTCCTAAGGACTTCGTCCCGAGGAACAGGGCCAGGCAGCTCGAAGACACCCACTGAGGGTAAAGTGGTGCGAATCTGGCGTCCTAGCATCAGCTGTGCCGGGCTAAACCCGGTGGCTTGAATGGGCGTCGCCCTGTATGACAAGAGGGCTAGGTACGGCTCAGATTGCTTTAGAATGAATTTTGTTGTTTGAACTGCCCTTTCAGCCATTCCGTTGGCCTGCGGATAATGTGGACTTGACGTGGAATGTACAAAATCATATTCCCTGCTGAAAGCACTGAACTCTGTAGAAGCGAACTGCATACCATTATCACTCACCAGCTCCATTGGAATGCCCCAGCGGGCGAACAAGCTCTTCAGGCGAATGATAACGGCCTGACTTGTGATATCATTCAGGGGTGCAATTTCCAAATACCTGGAATAGTAGTCGATCACAACAAGAAACTTTTTCCCGTGCAGTTCACACAAATCAGCAGCTATTTTCTGCCACGGCCCCGCAGGCAGCGGAGTAGACATTAAGGGCTCCCTTCTCTGAGTAGGCCGGCGTTCCCGGCAAAAGGCACATTTAGACACGTGATTTGCAATGTCGGAGCTGATCCCAGGCCACCACACAGCTGTAGCTGCCCTTTCTCTGCACTTTGTAATGCCTAAGTGGCCATCGTGAATCCTGTTTAACATCTCCTTCCTCATGCTGACAGGAATTACAATGCGGTCTTGGAACAGCACCAACCCCTCCAGCTCCGTGAGCTGCGACCTCTCTGGCTGGTAAGCATTTAAAGACATCCAGGCTGCCCGGCTCTCGGGCCAGCCATCTTTTATGTACCTTATAACTTCTTGCAGATCTGTGTCCAAATATGTCTCTTTCTTTATCTCTTCCAGTTTCCTTGAAGAAATGGACTTAGAGGCCAGAACTGAATCAACATACACTTTCACATCCGATTCCGTGGAGGATTCTTCAGCAGCAGCCAGCGGGAGCCTGGATAGTGTATCTGCCACAACCAGTTGTTTCCCCGGCACATGCACTGCCTGAACATTGAACCTGAGCAGTCTCATTAAAAGTCTCTGGCATCTCAAGGGTGTTTTGTCAATGTCATAAGAATTGATTAGAGGGACTAGCGGTTTGTGGTCAGTTTCCAGACTAAATTTCTCCAAACCCACTAGATTACGCTGAAAGCGCTCACAGGCCCAAACTGCAGCCAAGAATTCTTTCTCAATTTGAGCATATTTTGACTCCGCAGCCGTCAGTGTGCGGGAACAGTAGGCGATGGGCTGTAGTTTGTTGTCATTCAGCTGCAGGAGTGCAGCCCCCAACCCATAACTGCTTGCATCAGCACTAACCACAGTCTTTTTTGAAGGCTCGTAGAACCCCAGCACTGGGGCAGACCCCAGCAGTGACTTGGCATGCAGGAACGCTTTTTCCTGTGAGGGTCCCCAGACCCAGGCAACATCTTTCTTAAGCAACTCTGTGATAGGGTGTAAAACTGTAGATAAATCTGGAAGAAACTTGCCCACGTAATTTACAAGGCCCAATATCTGTCTCAGCTCATGTACATCAGAAGGGCTTTTCATCTGTTCAATAGCCCGAATTTTCTCGGGGTCCGGCTTGATGCCATCCCCGTTGATGATATGCCCAAAGTAGCATAATTCAGTTTTCCTAAAATGACATTTTTCTTTATTCAGCTTCAGCCCAGACTCTTTGATAGCCTGCAGCACACAACTCAAACGCTGATCATGCTCCTCCACTGTAGATCCATACACTAGAATGTCGTCCATGACGACCGCTGTGCCCACGTGGCCACTCAGGAGAGAACTCATTTCCCTTTGAAAGATTTCAGGAGCGGGGGATATCCCAAAGGGGAGTCTGCAGAAGCAGAACCGACCTACCGGTGTGATAAAGGTAGTCAGTTTGCGGCACTTTGGATCCAGGGGGATCTGCCAAAAGCTGCTAGAAGCGTCTAATGTGGAAAAGAACTTCGCCCCAGCCAACTTCGGGGCTATATCTTCCAATGTCGGCAGCACAAATCTCTCCCTCTTCACTGCCTCATTCAACCTTTTCAGGTCCACACAGATGCGCACCTTTCCGTTTTTCTTTGCAACTGGAACAATGGGGGCACACCAATCAGTTGCTTCAACAACCTCTTCAATAACCCCCATAGACTTCATGCGCATGAGCTCTTTCTCCACTTGAGGCATGAGCGGGAACGGAATTCTACGAGGAGTAGAAATACTGTATGGGACTGCGTCACTTTTAAGTGCTATACGGAGAGGTTTGCAGTTCAGTAGGCCCAACTCGCCAAACATATCTTCAGAGATCTCATTCACTCTGGCCACAAGGCCCAAGTCACAGGCTGCTTTTCTGCTCAATAAACTGTTAACACACTGACCTCGGATCACATGCACCCACATGGTGAACTTCCTCCGTTTGTACTCACAGCTGGCGAGAAATTTCCCCACACAATCAATGCGGCCACCAAGACTATGGACATTTGTAGTAACCTTCGCCAGCTGGGGCTGTCGAGGCAGTTTCATAAATTCAGCAAAAGACATTACAGTGATATCTGCTCCTGTGTCAATCTTAAAATCAACTTTGGCTCCCATTACAGTAAAAGTAACTTTCCAATCTTCCTCTGAGCTTGTCCGTTCCACAACAGACCCCACAAAAGACACTTCCTGACCCTCCTGGTCACTGTCCACCTGCATCTCCTTAATGTATTCAGTTTTACACACCACTTCAAAATGGCCTATTCTGTTACATTTTCTGCATCTTTTATCTCTGGCCGGGCATATAGCACTCTGATCATGAGCCCGGTAGCACCGTGTGCATCGGCCATGTTGCGCCCATCCACTTCTAGGCCTTTCCAGTACTTTAGATCTACCGCTCACACTGTGCCTTTCACTAGTAATTTTCCTAGACTGTTGCACTTCATCCACAATACTCTCAGACCTCAGATCAGCACTTTGCTTTTTCACCAGTTCACTCTGGCGGGCCATCCTAATAGCCCCGTCTAACCTTAAATCAGGCTCTAACTGCAGCTTCAGGGAGACTTCAGCATCTGCAATTCCAATAACTATTCTGTCTCTGATTTGCTCTTCTTTAGCAACACCAAACTCACAGAATTCAGCTAATTCATACAGGCTGCGCACAAATGACTCCACAGATTCTCCCACACGCTGATTACGTTTGTGAAAACAAGCTCTCTCATGAATCACATTTCTTTTGGGCACAAAGTGGGCACTGAGTTTATCCATAACTATATCAAAGTTAACTTCTTCCCCTTCTTGGAAAGTAAAAGCATTGAACACTGGCTCTACATCTTTCCCCATGGAGTATAAAAGAGAATTAACTTGTACTTCACCACTCTCCTTGTTCAGTTTGGATGCAATCCTGAAGCGCTGAAACCGCTGACGCCATGTGGGCCAAGCTGCAGGCTGAGAAAAGTCAAAAGGCTCAGGTGGGGTAAACTTTGACATTGCAATCGATCAGGAACAGAAGCGCAGTCCAGAACTTCTGACACCATGTCATGAGATGCAGGACATATGCAGGACACAGCAATGATGGTACAACTCTATTTTATTGCAGAGCATAACAATACACATTTAGTCAGGTTGATTGTACTAAAACTAACCGCGACACAGACACCGGACCTAAGCCCCGCCCACATACTAGTGACATCACATCCTGCTCTCATCACATGGGTAATATGTAATGAACATTTTTATGCTGACAACAGCGGAATGTGATCATTCAGTCATGGCTACAGAGAAGCCCAGGCTATTTGAAAGAGGTTTTAGCAACGGATAGGTGCCCATGCAACAGATGGGTGCCCATTCATCGGAGAAGTGCCCATGCAGTGGAAAGGTACCCATGCAGCAGATAGGTGCCCATGCAACAAATAGGTGCCCATGCAGCAGATAGGTGCCCATGCAACAAATAGGTGCCCATGCAACAAATAGGTGCTCATGCAACAGATAGGTGCCCATGCAACAGATAGGTAGCCATGTAACATATAGGTGCCCATGCATCGGATAGGTGCCCATGCAACAAATAGGTGCTCATGCAACAGATAGGTGCCCATGCAACAAATAGGTAGCCATGTAACATATAGGTGCCCATGCATCGGATAGGTGCCCATGCAGCTATGCATATTACTGACTCATATACAATCTTGTGCTCTGTTCTACACTAAAATTATTTGAAAACAAAAATTGAAACAAATGTGAAAACTCTGTTCAAAGACTGTGCTAGAGTAATAAGTGTTCCACATGCAAACATTAAACCAAATACATTTAAATAACTTACTGGAGGTATAAACAGAGCAGAAAGAGCTTTCAAGCACATACAAGCTGGGGACAACGTTTTTAAGCTAATAAAATGAATTTGGTATTAATGCTAAGAAACGCTGGTGGGTTTAAAGGCATATGAAACTCACAATATTCCTTTCATGGTTCAGACAGAGCATACAATTTTAAGAGACTTTTTAATTTATTTCTATTATCAAATTTTCTTCATTCTCTTGGTATCTTTTGTTTTAAAAAAACTCAGGAGCGTGCACCTATCTGGAACACTATATGGCAGCAGTTTTTAAAGAATGTTATCCATTTTTTTAGATGGTAGCATCTAGTGCTCCAGACCCCTACCTAGGTATCTCTTAAACAAGAATACAATGGGAATTGTATTCTCTATCTGAATCACTAAAGAAAATGTTTGGGTTTTGTATCCCTTTAAGGGTTAAAGGGACATGAAAGTTAAAATGAAACTTCAATGGCTAAGATAGAAGATGCCATTTTCCAAGAGACTTTTTAGTTTAATTCTATCATGAAATATACTTAATTCTTTTGGTATTCTTTGTTGAAAAGTATATATTGGTATGCTCAGGTGCAGAAATGCTGATTGGTGGATGCACATATAAGCCTCTTGTCATTGGGCTTAATTCATAGACGCTCGTTATGTTGCAGAGGGGTCTTGTTTTTCTAACCGGGGTCATGTTTTAAATTCATGAGGCTAATTTGACCTATCTTTTCTAGTCGGTGCTCCTTTCATTAAATTGCTGTATTTAGTGGCCCAATACAAGATATCTCACACAGCAAATGAGAAAAGATACAAGCACGGAAAAATAAAAACCCCAATATTTAGAAAACAGCTAAAGGAAATAAGTGAGAGTATTAAATATCTGAATTTTTTTTTAGGGTACCGTTGTCTTGATCTGTTTAGAACTATATTTGTCTCGGTTCATGCGTGGTTCGGATTTTTTTACCTAAAAACTCAACCTGTAGAAGTGAAAAAGATACAATTGCCCATGTGAAATATGTATTTTTGTTCCTTCATATGTTAGAGGGGACTGATTTATAGAGGAAGTTTTTTACAGTGATATGTTTGCTTCAAATATGAGTTTTATTTAATATAGCTCATTGGTTCACCAGATGTGTTCAGCTAGGTTCCAGTAGTGCATTGAAGCTCTAGAGCTGAATTTAACTATGTATTTAAACCATTTGACTCTTAAAGGGACACTAAAGTCAAAATTAAACTATTATGATTCAGAAACAGCATGCCAATTTACTTTCATTATCAAATTTTACACAGTCTTTTCATATGCACACTTTCTAAGACACCAGCACCTAGTGAGAATGAGCAAAAGTTTAAAGTGTATACGTATACTTGCCAGTGATTGGCTGATGGCTATCACATGATTCAGGGGGCGGCAAATTGGGAAAATAGATAAATATAATTCTCTATAAAAATCTACTGCTTATTTGAAATTCAGAGTATGTGTTATTGCATTGTCTTTTTATTATGCATTTGGTAAGTATGCAATTCTACTGTAATTGTATAAAAAATTCCTGACGGGGGTAATGGTACAGTTTTTTTTCTATCAGTTAATTGTGTTGCCATTTTTCATACAATTAGCGGAAAACAAAATGACACATGGCGTTATACAAATATAATACCCTAGTTTAAGTGAATTAATAATAATAAATTATATCTGATGTACAGTAGAATTTGTTTCACCATGTGGAGTGCAGTCTTTTGATGTGCCACAAATAACGATTTTTTGTTTATATATTTTTTTTGTAATTAAAAAAAAAAAAGTGACACCCTTTCATGACGAATATTTTACCCCTTAACTGTCCTAGAGGGCTCAATGCATTGTTTCTGGATCGCTCTGGGTTAAAGAAGCGAGGAAAGAAGGGTAAAAAAAATAATAAGTTAATTTAGTCAACAAATGACAATTAACTCATTCTAGTCATGACTGACCTATAAGATTTGTTAGTGCACATGAACCTAAACAGATTTCCGTAGGTGACACCTATGGTAACAATACATCTCAAATGATAAAGAATCCTCAGACTTAATACGTGTACAGTATGTATCACCCCAATGGCTTGTTTGCTGTGGCAAGTGACAGACTCTATAAAGGGTTACTCCAAGTTCTTATGGTGGGAGGGATTGGATGAACAGTTGTACTGAGCATCGTCTCATTAGCTCACTGGCACCAGGAAGTCTGGGTTCCACTGTCTGACTACTTATACATGACTAGTCTGGGATCAACTGTGCACAAACTTCCTAAGTCTCCATCCTGACCAGACCTAAATGAAATATCAGTGGATTTTTTACTATAAAAGTAACTCAGTTATGGATGGTAAGTGTAATCTTTTTTTATTTATTTGTTTGATCTTTTTTTATTTTATTTGTTTGATCTTTTTTTATTTTATTTTTTACTGATGTTAAATGTTTTTATTTTTTTATTTTATATCTTAACTAAATTAAATACAGATATAATTACACACACAGGCACGCACACGCACACATATACATTTATATAAATACATTAGTGTTTATTAAAATGTATAAATAATGTGTAAGAAATAAATTAATATTTAGATAAATAAAAATATAAATAACACCTAGTTAGACAGAATGCACTAATACGTAGTATATGAATGTGCGCATGAGATATTAGATAGATATTTAGATAGATAGATAGATAGATAGATAGATAGATAGATAGATGATAGATAGGTAGATAGATGATAGATAGGTAGATAGATGATAGATAGATAAGTACATAGATAGTAGATAGATAGACAGATAGATAAGTAGATAGATAGATAGATAGATAGATAGATAGATAGATAGATAGATAGTAGATAGATAGATAGATAGATAGATAGACAGATAGATAAGTAGATAGATAGATAGATAGATAGATAGATAGTAGATAGATAGATAAATCCACCAATGCATGATTTTACTTATAGTGCACGCATAGATCTATACATTAAAAATTATAAAATAAATATATTCAATGTGTCTATGTAAAATATTTTGTTTTATAAAACATCAAGGTATTATAAAGAGCTCATATAAAAAAAATAACTATATAAACAGACAATATATGCAATATTAACTGACCACCCTTGTAATATGTCACATTAAAAACACATTTAAAGACAATTGTTTGAGCTCATCAAAATTATTATTAATGTAAATTGTTTAATGTTTGATGTATGTTTAATGGATTATAACTCCTGTTAAAAATGTGTAAGTTGGGCAATTCTCTCAAACAACATAAATAGCATGTAAAAAATACAGGTTTACAGGTTTTTTGGCTGGTTTTAATTTTTTTAAGATTTTACTAGATTTGAAGGGTTGATGATTTATCAACCAAAAATTTGCGGTTTTAAAGTCGTAAGAGCAGTGTGAATTGTAATTATTTTCAGCAGCATTCATCATAATAGTAAATTTAGTGCCCTTTTTTTTGATCATTACTTTTTTTTATCTATCACCAAAACAGATTGCCAGCTGCAGTTAAACATGTGTATATATATATATATATATATATATATATATATATATATATATATATATATATATATATATATATATATATAGTCCAATCCTATACAAAAACTGCACTTGCTGTTTATATAATACCAACAGTGACCAGGGTGCTTTATCACAAAAATCCTGTAGTCCACATAAAGATAGCACTCGCTGGTACCTTGAGTAAAATATATCTTTTATTCCAATCAATTAAGAAGATGCCCATAACGTTCCGGTGCCTAATTTGCACCTTTGTCAAATGGATGGCAATTTCAGCTAATACATATGATGGTGGAGAATGTATTTGCTGAAATTGCAATCCATTTTACAAAGGTGCGTTATGAGCATAATTTTTAATTGATTGCAATAAAATTTATATTTTACTAAAGGTACCGGTGAGTCCTATCTTTATGTGGACTATAAATATATTGCTGTGCAATCTGTTTGTGCCTTTAGGCGATAGATTATGACGTATATCAATATATAAACAAAATATAATTTATGAAATCCCTTATCTATGAGTAGTCTAGTAGCATTGCTTCAGTGTTTCATTCTTTGATGCTCCAATTTTGCCTAATAATTTGAATGTATCTTGCATAAAAAAATGCAACTGATAAATTAGGAAATTATTTATTTCATTACAGGTCTTGCATCTTGCTTTGCAAAGTGTTATAGTGGCCTATTAAAAACATAACCACTGCACTCAAATAAAATGTATGTAGGTATGTATGTATGCCTGTGATTGCATTTATGTGTTTACATTCATGTCTAGCTCAGTAGGTACATGTACCGAATATATATGTTTATAGCCATACATGTTTATTTCATTATATTTTAATATATGCTGATTGCTAAAGGACATATATATATATATATATACACACACACACATATCTATCTATTTATATATATATATATATATATATATATATATATATATATATATATATATATAGCGAGAGAGAGAGAGAGAGAGAGAGAGAGAGAGACAGAGAATGTATGTATTGAGTGAAAAAAAGAAAATGAGCTTAGATATATTGAAAAATGATCAAAATAATCCATGGACTCTTCAGTGTAATCAACCTGACCACCGTTTTCGTTGTTTGCCCTTTTTCATATTCTTTAATATAAGATATATATATATATATATGTATGTATATCAATCATACATATAAAAGGAATGCTGTCCTCATTTTTTTAGTTTAAGACCAGAACTCATGTTACTAATAATACAGATGATGACAAATCATGTGACCTTGACGTAGACTACAGCGTCTGTTGATTTGCAGTGGGCTAAACTTGTTGTTCATTAGTGTGTCACTCCTCACTGTATGGATTAAGCTGTCTGGGGTTCCTGGGGTGTATTATGGATAAGTTGCCATTGTGGACAATCAAAGTTAATCTTAAAAGTACTGGATATACCTAGGAATTCAGACACAAAGCGCTGAAAGGTGAGTCCATTCCGCCATTTTCCATAATCAAATATTGGTAACATACATAGACACAGGGTTCTCTTTGTAAATTGATATAGAAATAGTATAATAGGTCAATAATATCACTATGATATGATATATATATATATATATATATATATATATATACCCGCACATACGACTAAAAGCTTTTATTACAATATTGAATTTTTATTGTAGCAATTCAGTCTACTTTGTGGCTATACGCTATTCCGCTATCCTATATTTATTTATTTTAAGATATTTTTGTAAATTATTATTGTGAAACGCAAGTTAATCTTGTACCCTAGGTTTTATATCTTATTCTACCACAACTACACTCAATTGTTACCCATTTCTGTGTCTCTCTCCACTTTTTCTTAAAGGTTAATAAAAGTGTTTAATTTGTTATAAATCTAAGTACTAATTTTATTCACAGATTTGTGTTGCGGTCTTACGTATTTAAAAAAATGACCAAATAGAAATTTTGGTCTACATAGTGAGAAGAAGCTACGCTAGTAACAAAATCAACTTGATAAATTAGTCATACATTTTCTATTGGGTAATAAGCACCATATATTTATGTGTGTGTTTGTGCGCGTGTTTATGTGTGTGTTTGTGCGCGTGTTTATGTGTGTGTGTGCGCGCATGTTTATGTGCGTGTAAGTTACATTGTTTATGAAGTACTACACACTTTAAAATTGGAATATTGTTTTATAGTACGTATCCTTCATTGTTATTCGTAGTTTTCAATATATTCTTTTTTTTAATTATTTTTAAAGCACAGAAAAAAATAAGAGATTTAATTTAGTTTTATGTGGCATTTTATTTATAGTGATACAAATTTTTTTTAAAAGTTACACAGTTTTTTTATTTTTATTTTTGTAAGCGTTATGAGAGGAAAAAAAGAAAGCTTTTCATTGCATAAAAATAAAATTTTTCGCATCAGTTCTGGAACCCCCCCCCAAAGGTTCCCTTAAATCACGCAATAACTATGAAATTAATAAAAACATATATTTGTGTGTAATATGTGCTCCCACCTGTGAAAACAAATCAAAAACCTCATTTAAAAACATGAAACATTTTTACATATTTCCATAGTGTTTAACCAATTTTTCCTGTGTATTGTATTATTGCATACTTAATTCAGGTTGTTTTATTAAATCAATGGAATAATCCATGACATGAGGTCTAAAATTGTTAACTATGCTTACTATGCTTTCCCAAGGCAATGGGGCCAAGGTATAACATTTTGTAGATAAACTCTGAAAATCTTTACAACCTGAATAGAATCTATCCCAAAAAAATATTTTCTCCAAATTTTAAATTCTCTTGACTTTTAAAACCAACAATCACATAAGTGATGTTAAGTTTAAAAAAATATTGGCCTAGGTCACAAGTGGTGTACTAACTTTTGTGTGTGAGCAATATAGTTTTTTGTTTGACAAAAAAGGGCTCTAGCATATACAGTATATATATATATATAGATAGACAAGTCTAAATGTGTATCTGTACTGTATGTATAGGTATATATGTGCATACAGATGTATTTATATGTGTTAATATGTATTTACTTACATATATACACATATAAACACAACACACACACACATACATATATATATATATATACACACACAGAGAAGCACACTCACAGGAACGAACAACCGGCTCAATACTATTGTTAGCCTGTTCTATGGTATGGCGATTTACCACCTGGGTGCAGATGATTCTTTTAGCCCAGTAATGATATATATATATATATATATATATATATATATACAGTCACACACACATTTAATTTAAAGCTTTTATTAGAATATTTAGGTTTCACTGTAGCAATTCAGTCTACTTTGTGGCTATACGCTATTCCGCTATCCTACATTTTATTATTTTAAGATATTTTTCTAAATTATTATTGTGAAATGCAAGTAAATCTTGTACCCTAGGTTTTATATCTAATTCTACCACAACTACACTCAAGTATCACCCATTTCTGTGTCACTCTACCCTCTTCCTTAAAGGATAATAAAAGGGTTTCATTTGTTCTAAAACGAAATAGTCATTTTAATCACAGATTTGTATTGCGGTCATATGTATTTTTAAAAAATAAAGACCAAAATAGAAATTTTGATCTACATAGTGAGAATAAGCTACGCCAGTTGAATGATCATAACATAATTACTCCTTTATACTTTAGGTTATAGCTAACACAATGATCATAAAACTGTGCTAATAAAATCAACTTGATAAATTAGTCATACATTTTCTATTGGTAGTAAGTATTTAGTGAATATCCCAAATACTGTTTTATAGTATGTATCCTGCATTGGTAATTGTAGTTTTTTTTAAAGCACAGAAAATATAAGAGATTTACTTTAGTTTTATGTGCATTTTATTTATAGAGATACAAAATTTTACAAAATAATGATATATTTTTAAAACAAAGTTAGCGAAAAATTTTAGGATGCCAGAAAACCGTTTTTTTGTTTTTTTTAAGTGTTACATTTTTCGCATTAGTTCTGAGACCCCCTCCCCCCCACAAAGGTTCCCTTCGGTCACGCAATAACTACGAAATTAATTAAAACAACCAGATTGATTTAGCTAAGTTAATCATCTTTTTTTCTTACAAAATTATCAATAAAATGGTCTCTTACAATGTATTATAAGAGCAAATAATCTCGTATATCATGAACAGACTTTTTTCAAGGTTTTCCAGCTACTTTTACACCATGTTAACATAACCGACTCTTTGTATTAAGACAATTTAAAACCAATATTCTAATCCATTGAAAACATTTTTCCAGCAGATTTAGTTTTTTTCTTTCATCATCCTCAACCTTTTCAAAACCCATTTTTACTTGTTTCAATAAGGATCTCTTTCCTATTCACACAGCTGTTGACCATACTTGTTATTAAACTATTCTAGTTAGAGAAAGGTTAAATTATTGCACAAATTACATGTTTATTCTATGAAATGTTAATACAAATAAAATAATGGCACTAGAATATTCATTTATGATTCCATTTACGTGATTGGATGCTCTAAAGTATTAACTATTAAATTAAAGATTTTTTTTATGTGTAATTTGTGCTCCCACCAGTAAAAACAAATAAAAAAAACTAATTAAAAAACATGAAATATTTTTACATATTTTCGTTGGGTTTAACCAACTTTTCCTGTGTATTGTATGTATTGCATATACATACTTAATTCAGGTTGCTTTACTAAATCAATGGAATAATCAATGTCATGAGGTCTAATATCGCTAAATATGCATACTATGCTTTCTCAGGGCAATGGTATAACATTTTGTAGATAAACTCTGAAAATCTATACAACCTGAATAGAATCTATCAAAAAAATATTTTCTCTAAATTTTTAAAAAACATATTGGCTTAGGTTAAACGTGGTGTGCTAACTTTTGTGCACGAGCAATATCATTTTTTATTGCTTTTGTGCGCATTGGAAATAGTGCTCATATTAGAAGTTGAAAGTAAACGTTCGCTTAAGCGAGTAAGTTAAAAAAAGTATCATTAAACACAACATAAATACATTTAAAAGTACAGTTACACTCATGGAAACACTATCTGATAAACATTATTTAAAATATATATATATAAAAAAGTTATAAGGGCTCAGAGATATACGGTATAAGATGTTTGACAAAAAAGGGCTCTAACATATATATATATATATATATATATATATATATATAGATAGGCATGTCTAAATGTGTGTATGTACTGTATGTATAGGTATATATGTGCATACAGATGTATTTATATGTGTTAATATGTATTTACATACATATATACACATATAAACACAACACACACATATATATATATATATACACACACACACATTTAACTGAAAGCTTTTATTATGATATTAAGGTTTCACTGTAGCAATTCAGTCTACTTTGTGGCTATACGCTATTCCGCTATCCTACATTTTATTATTTTAAGATATTTTTCGTAAATTATTATTGTGAAATGCAAGTTAATCTTGTACACTAGGTTTTATATCTTATTCTAGCACAACTACACGCAATTATCACACATTCTGTGTTTCTCTACCCTCTTTCTTTAAGGTTAATAAAGGGTTTAATTTGTTCTAAAACTTAGTACTAATTTTATTCACCGATTTGTATTGCGGTCATACGTATTAAAAAAAAAAAAAAAAAAAAATAGAAAATTTGATCTACATAGTGAGAAGAAGCTACGCCAGTTGGATGATCATAACATAATTACTCCTTTATACTTTAGGTTATAGCTAGCACAATGATCATAAAACGGTGTTAACAAAATCAG
Organism: Bombina bombina; assembly: GCF_027579735.1. Taxonomy (NCBI): domain Eukaryota; kingdom Metazoa; phylum Chordata; class Amphibia; order Anura; family Bombinatoridae; genus Bombina; species Bombina bombina. Next base: position 1,401,699,988 of record NC_069500.1, read on the forward strand.
CTTGATAAATTAGTCATATATTTTCTTTTCAGTATTAAGCACTCAGTGAATATACCAAAAATGTATGTGTGTGTGTGTGCGTGTGTTTGTGTGTGTGTTTATGTGTGTGCGTGTGTTTATGTGTGCGTGTGTGCGTGTGTGTGTGTTTATGCGTGTGTATATGTACAGGTATCTTGTAAGTTACATTGTTTATAAAGTTCGACACACTTTGAAAATGGAATATTGTTTTATATAACGTTTCCTGCTATTCATAGTTTTCAATATATTAATTTATTTATTTTTAAAGCACAGAAAAAAATAAGAAATTCACTTTAGTTTTATGTGGCAATTTATTTATAAAATTTACAAAATGTTGACATATTTTATTTAAAGTTAGTAAAAAGTACAGTTTTAGGATGTTAGGAAAAACATTTTTTGTATGTGTTGCTTTTTAAATCACTTTAATTGTGAAAGATTATTATAATTAAATTAAACTGAAAGTATATTTTTTAAGTAAGCATTAAAAAAAATTTGCATCATTTCTGAAAAAAAAAACCCCCAAAGGTTCCCTTCGGTCACGCAATAACTATGAAATTAATTAAAACAACCAGATTGAGTAAGCTAAGTTAATCATCTTTTTTTCTTACAAAATTATGGATAAAATGGTCTCTTACAATGGATTATAGAAGCGAATATGAACAGCCATTTTTTCAAGGTTTTCCTGTGACTTTTACACCATGTTGACATAACCACTCTGTATTAAGACAAACTTATTCCAATCCATTGAAAACACTTTTCCAGCAGATTTAGTTTTTTTCTATTTAATCATTCTCAACCTCTTCAAAGCCCATTGTTACTTGTTTCAAGCTTGAGCTATTTCCTATTCATCAGCCGGTGACCATACCTTTTATTAAACACTCTTTTCTAGTTAGAAAAAAGTTAACATTTTGCACAAATTACATGTTTAATCTATAAAATGTTTATACAAATAAAATAATGACACTAGAATATCCCAATTTTTTTCAATTTTCGTGATTGGATGCTCTGAAATATTAACTATTAAATTACTTTTTTTGTGTAATTTGTGCTTCCATCTGTAAAAACAAATCCAAAAACCTCATTAAAAAACATGAAACAATTTTACATATTTCCATTGTATTTAACCAAATTTTCCTGTGTATTGTATGTATTGCATATGCATCCTTACTTCAGGTTACTTTACTAAATCAAAATACGGCAGCTGTAATGGATTGGAATAATATATGACATGAGGTCCAAAATCTCTAAACATGCATACTATGCTTTCTCAGGGATATAGGGGCCAAAAGTTTGTAGATAAACTTTTCTTCAAATTTTAAATTCTCTTGACTTTAAAATCCAACAATCACATAAGTGATGTTAAAGGGCCACTAAACCCAAAATTTTTCTTTCATAATTCAGATAGAGAATAGAAATTTAAACAACATTACAATTTACTTCTATTATTTATTTTGCTTAATTTTTTAGATATCCTTAGTTGAAGAAAAAGCAATGCACATGGTGAGCCAATCACACGAGGCTTCTATGTGCAGAAACCAATCAGCAGCTACTGAGCATATCTAGATATGCTTTTCAGCAAAGAATATCAAGAGAATATAACAAATTAGATAACATAAGTAAATTAGAAAGATGTTTAAAATTCCATTCTCTTTCTAAATCATGAAAGAAAAAATGTGGGTGTCATGTCCCTTTAAATTTAAAAACATATTGGGCTAGGTTACAAGTGGCGTGCTAACTTTTGCACGCAAGCAATATAGTTTTTTATAGCTTTCACATGCATTGGAAATTGTACTCATATTAGAAGTTGAAAGTAAACGCGTTCGATCAAGCGAATAAGTTAAAAAAAGTTGCATTAAAGACAATATGAATACATTCAAAAGTGAAGTTACATTCATGTAAACACTATCTGATAAACATTATTTTAAAAAAAAGTTATTAGGGCTAAAAGTAATGTTATAAGGTGTTTGACAAAAAAGGGCTCTAACATATATACTCATAGATATACTGTACATGTCTAAATGTGTATATGTACTGTATGTAGGTATATATGTGTGTACAGATGTATTTATATGTGTAAATATGGATTTACATACACATATAAACACACACACACATACATACAATAGAGCGCTTTGTCATCAAATACCTCAAAATTTAAAAAATCATATTTATTCATCTTTAATACTTAATAAGTGTTTAACTGTGTATATACTGTAAATATATTACATTAAAATATTATTCAAATAGAGGAATATGTATATATATATATATATATATATATAAAATACAATAATGAGCACTCTCACCTTAATGGCAACTGCCAGGGTGCCAGCAGTTAAATATATCAAGTAGGAGAAGGCACTCACTGGTCTTTTCAAGTGTACTTGATCAATTTCTTTATATATATATATATATATATATATATATATATATATATATATATATATATATATATATATATATATATATATATATATATATATATATATATAAATGTATATAACTGTGCCTGTACATGTTCATAAATATATACAGGCATAGATAAATATTTTACAAAATAATACTTTATCTATCTTTAAATATCTATTAAAAAATAAAAAAAATCCCTATATGAAGAACTTTGGAATACAAAATATATGAATTGCAAATCGGGTTTAGCTCTGTATCTTAAGGTGCGGTATGAAAATATTAAATATAAAAATAATGTAAAAAATATTAATAATAATGATTTCAAATAATTATAGAGGTTCTAAAAAAATTCTAAAAAAATACATATGTATTCTGTTGATTTTTTAGATTTTTTTAGAACCTCTTTAGCGATTATTAATAATTATTAATAATATTTTTTACATTATTTTTATATTTAATATTTACATAATGCACCGTAAGATAACTGTCTTAAAGTGCACTTACCTGACACTGCATTAGGCCTACAGAATTCCAATATTCTTCTCATAGAAATAAATTTAATATTTATATTTCTGCATATATTATTTCTGTATATATCTGAATATTTTTTATATATATCTATACATATATATCTATATAAATATATACAGGTATAAGTATATATACAGATGTATATAGAAATATATATTTAAATATTATATTTATTTCATCATGAAGAACATGTACAATATTAATAGCTCAATTAGGGTTAGATAGGTGTTAGTTTTTTTCAGTTTGTACATTCCATTAACCTATGGGGAGAATACATTAACACGGTCCCAATATCTGAAGTCCAACTCTTTACTTTCAACTTGTAATAAGAATGCTACTCGACACACAAAACTTTTAGCAAAGTTAAGTGAGTAAGCATTTTTCATTAAAAAAAAATACTGTAGGAAATCAAAATATAATGATTATAAAATGGAATATAGAATATTTCATGGAAATTTGCAAAATAAATAAGTTTTAAAGGTCAAAACAATAACACTAAACAGAAAAATGATGCGCTCCAAAAGATTGGGAGTTCTGTAAAAATTAAAAAAAATAGTAATAATATAAATGAAAAACGTGGAAGGTATTTACATGAGGGTCCATTTTATGTGTAGTTTTAGGTCTCTAAAGTTTAAAATGATTTTTATATATACTTGCAATCTTTTTATTTTTTAATCCTAAATTTTTAAATATTAAATTTTTGTAAAGACAGGCTTCAAAATTGCATATTAGGCACTAATAATAATTGCAGATTAGGCACTAATAATTAGTCTCTTAAGTAAAAAAAAGTGTACCCTATAGTTAATACAAAGTGCAGAATGACAAAAACTAAATTTGGCAGGGAGAGTCCACTACACAATCAATATAGTTTTTTATAGCTTTCACATGCATTGGAAATTGTACTCATATTAGAAGTTGAAAGTAAACGCGTTCGATCAAGCGAATAAGTTAAAAAAGTTGCATTAAAGACAATATGAATACATTCAAAAGTGAAGTTACACTCATGTAAACACTATCTGATAAACATTACTTAAAAAAAGTTATTAGGGCTAAAAGTAATGTTATAAGGTGTTTGACAAAAAAGGGCTCCAACATATATACTCATAGATATACTGTACATGTCTAAATGTGTATATGTACTGTATGTAGGTATATATGTGTGTACAGATGTATTTATATGTGTAAATATGTATTTACATACACATATAAACACACACACACATACATACAATAGAGCGCTTTGTCATCAAATACCTCAAAATTTAAAAAATCATATTTATTCATCTTTAATACTTAATAAGTGTTTAACTGTGTATATACTGTAAATATATTACATTAACATATTCTTCAAATAGAGGAATATGTTTATATATATATATATAAAAATACAATAATGAGCACTCTCACCTTAATGGCAACTGCCAGGGTGCCAGCAGTTAAATATATCAAGTAGGAGAAGGCACTCACTGGTCTTTTCAAGTGTACTTGATCAATTTCTTTATATATATATATATATATATATATATATATATATATATATATATATATATATATATATATATATATATATATATATATATATATATATAACTGTGCCTGTACATGTTCATAAATATACAAGCATAGATAAATATTTTACAAAATAGTACTTTATCTATCTATCTTTAAATATCTATTAAAAAATAAAAAATTTCCCTATATGAAGAACTTTAGAATATAAAATTATATAAATTGCAAATCGGGTTTAGCTCTCTATCTTAAGGTGCGGTATGAAAATATTAAATATAAAAATAATGTAAAAAATATTAATAATAATGATTTCAAATAATTATAAAGGTTCTAAAAAAATTCTAAAAAAATACATATGTATTCTAATGATTTTTTAGAACCTCTTTAGTGATTATTAATAATTATTAATAATATTTTTTACATTATTTTTATATTTAATATTTACATAATGCACCGTAAGATAACTGTCTTATAGTGCACTTACCTGACACTGCATTAGACCTACAGAATTCCAATATTCTTCTCATAGAAATAAATGTAATATTTATATTTCTACATATATTATTTCTGTATATATCTGAATAATTGTTATATATATCTATACATATATATCTATATAAATATATACAGGTATAAGTATATATACAGATGTATATAGAAATATATATTTAAATATTATATTTATTTCATCATGAAGAACATGTACAATATTAATAGCTCAATTAGGGTTAGATAGGTGTTAGTTTTTTTCAGTTTGTACATTCCATTGAAGTCTATAGGGAGAATACGTTAACACGGTCCCAATATCTGAAGTCCAACTCTTTACTTTCAACTTGTAATAAGAATGCTACCCAACACACAAAACTTTAAGCAAAGTTAAGTGAGTAAGCATTTTTCATTAAAAAAAATACTGTAGGAAATCAAAATATAATGATTATAAAATGGAATATAGAATAGTTCATGGAAATTTGCAAAATAAATAAAGGAAGTTTTAATCTCTTTTAAGGACATATGACGGAATTTTTCCATCATAAAACAATTGAGCAAACTGAAAGCTGTGTCCTTAAACGGTTAAAGGTCAAAACAATAACACTAAACAGAAAAATGATACGCTCCAAAAGATTGGGAGTTCTGTAAAAATAAAATAAAAATAGTAATAATATAAATGAAAAATGTGGAAGGTATTTACATGAGGGTCCATTTTATATGTAGTTTTAGGTCTCTAAAGTCTAAAATGATTTTTATATTTACTTGGAATCTTTTTATTTTTTAATCCTAAATTTTTAAATATTAAATTTTTTGTAAAGACAGGCTTCAAAATTGCATATTAGGCACTAATAATAATTGCAGATTAGGCACTAATAATTAGTCTCTTAATAAAAAAAGTGTACCCTATAGTTAATACAAAGTGCAGAATGACAAAAACTAACACCTAGATTTAGATTTCTGCGTTAGCCGTCAAAAGCAGCGTTAAGGGGTCCTAACGCTGCTTTTGGCCGCCCGCTGGCCGTCTACTGGTATTTAGAGTCAGCCAGGTAAAGGTGTACCGCTCACTTTCAAGCCGCGACTTTTCCATACCACAGATCCCCTTACGCCAATTGCGTATCCTATATTTTCAATTGGATCTTCCTAACGCTGGTATTTAGAGTCTTGGCTGAAGTGAGCGTTACACCCTCTACCGACAAGAATCCTAACGCCCATGGAAAGGCTGTAGTTAAGAGCTTTATGGGCTAACGCCGGTATATAAAGCTCTTAACTACAGTGCTCTAAAGTACACTAACACCCATAAAATACCTATGTACCCCTAAACCAAGGTCCCCCCACATCGCCACCACTATAATAAATATATTTAACCCCTAATCTGCCGACCGCACATCGCCGCCACCTACATTATCCCTATGAACCCCTAATCTGCTGCCCCTAACATCACTGACACCTACATAATATTTATTAACCCCTAATCTGCCCCCCCCAATGTCGCCGCCACCTAACTTCAAGTATTAACCCCTAATCTGCCGACCGGACCTCGCCGATACTATAATAAATGTATTAACCCCTAAAGCTAAGTCTAACCCTAACCCTAACACCCCCCTAAATTAAATATAATTTTAATCTAACGAAATAAATTAACTCTTATTAATTAAAGTATTCCAATTTAAAACTAAATACTTACCTCTAAAATAAACCCTAATATAGCTACAATATAACAAATAATTATATTGTAGCTATTTTAGGAATTATATTTATTTTACAGGCAACTTTGTATTTATTTTAACTAGGTACAAAAGCTATTAAATAGTTATTAACTATTTAATAGCTACCTAGTTAAAATAATTACAAAATTACCTGTAAAATAAATCCTAACCTAAGTTACAAATACACCTAACACTACACTATGATTAAATTAATTAAATTAATTAACTACCAATACCTACAGTTAAATACAATTAAATAAACTAAACTAAATTACAAAAACAAACAAACACTAAATTACAGAAAATAAAAAAATTACAAGAATTTTAAACTAATTACACCTAATATAAGCCCCCTAAAAAAAAAAATATAATAATAATAATAAAAGTCCCTAACCTATTCTACATTACAAAGTAATCAGCTCTTTTACCAGCCCTTAAAAGGGCTTTTTGCAGGGCATGCCCCAAAGTAATCAGGTCTTTTGCCTGTAAAAAAAAAATACAACCCCCGCCCCAACATTAAAACCAACCACCCACATACCCAGATGTCCTCTTCTGCCCGGATAGGATGAAGACTTCTGCCGGTCTGGATGTCCTCTTCTGCCCCATCGGATGAAGACTTCGGCCCGGCTGGGTGAAGACGATTCAAGGTAGGGAGATCTTCAGGGGGTAGTGTTAGGTTAATTTAAGGGGGGTTTGGGTGGGTTAGAGTAGGGGTATGTGGGTGGTGGGTTTTAATGTTGGGGGGTTGCATTTTTTTTTACAGGCAAAAGAGCTGATTACTTTGGGGCATGCCCCGCAAAAAGTCCTTTTAAGGGCTGGTAAAAGAGCTGATTACTTTGTAATGTAGAATAGGGTAGGGACTTTTATTATTTTGGTGTTTTTTTATTTTATTAGAGGGCTTAGATTAGGTGTAATTAGTTTAAACTTCTTGTAATATTTTTTTATTTTCTGTAATTTAGCGTTTTGTTTTTTTTGTAATTTAGTTTAGTTTATTTAATTGTATTTAATTGTAGGTATTGGTAGTTAATTTCTTTAATTAATTTAATGATAGTGTAGTGTTAGGTTTAATTGTAACTTAGGTTAGGATTTATTTTACAGGTAATTTTGTAATTATTTTAACTAGGTAGCTATTAAATAGTTATTAACTATTTAATAGCTATTGCACCTAGTTAAAATAAATACAAAGTTGCCTGTAAAATAAATATAAATCCTAAAATAACTACAATATAATTATTTGTTATATTGCAGCTATATTAGGGTTTATTTTACAGGTAAGTATTTATTTTTAAATAGGAATACTTTAGTTAATAAGAGTTAATTTATTTCGTTAGATTAAAATTATATTTAATTTAGGGGGGTGTTAGGGTTAGACTTAGCTTTATTATAATAGCGGCGAGGTCCGGTCAGCAGATTAGGGATTAATACTTGAAGTTAGGTGGCGGCCACGTTGGGGGGGACAGATTAGGGGTTAATAAATATTATGCAGGTGTCGGCGATGTTGGGGGCAGCAGATTAGGGGTTCATAGGGATAATGTAGGTGGCGGCGGTGTCCGGAGCGTCAGATTAGGGGTTAATTGTGTAATGCAGGTGTCAGTGATAGCGGGGGCGGCAGATTAGGGGTTAATAAGTGTAAGGTTAGGGGTGTTTAGACTCTGGGTTCATGTTAGGGTGTTAGGTGCAGGCTTAGAGAGTGTTTCCCCATAGGAAACAATGGGGCTGCGTTAGGAGCTGAACGCTGCTTTTTTGCAGGTGTTAGGTTTTTTTCAGCCCAAACTGCCCCATTGTTTCCTATGGGGGAATCGTGCATGAGCACGTTTTGCCAGCTTACCGCTACCATAATCAACGCTGGTATTGAGGGTTGAAGTGGTGGTAAATTCGGCTCAACGCTCCCTTTTTGGAGCCTAACGCAGCCACTCAGGCAACTCTAAATACCAGCATTGTTTGGAAGCAGCGGTAGGAAAAAAAGCTGCGTTAGCTACGCTGGTCTTTACCGACAAATCTCTAAATCTAGCCGTTAATTTGGCAGGGAGAGTCCATGACTTCATTCCTTACTGTTGGGAAATACACCTGGCCAACAGGAGGAAGCAAAGACACCCCAGCCAAAGGCTTAAATATCAATTCCACTACTCCTATCCTCCCAGTCATTCGGCTGAGGGAACAAGGAAAAGTAGGAGAAACATCAGGGTATAAAGGTGCCAGAAGAAAGTATTAAAAAGGAAGTCGCCCAAACAAAATATCTTATGGGCGGGGTTGTAGACTCTCCCTACCAGGAAAGAAAGGAATTTATCTGGTAAGCATAAATTTTGTTTTCTTTCCATAAGACAGGGAGAGTCCAACAACTTAATTCCTTACTGTTGGGAAAACCATACCCATGCTCCAGAGGACAGTGAAGAAATAATGGTAGGGAACAAAAAGGAAGCAGACCCTAATCTGAGGGCACCACAGCCTTCAAAACCTTTCTCCCAAAAGCTGCTTCAGCTGAAGGAAACACATCAAACTTGTAAAATTTAGAAAAATTGTGTAAGGAGGACCAGCTAGCCGCCTTTCAAATCTGCTCCATAGAGGCCTCATTCTTAAAAGCCCAGGAAGAAGCTACTGTTTTAGTGGAATGAGCCGTAATCCTCTCAGGAGACTGTTGTCCCACTATCTCATAAGCTAGGCAAATTACACTCCTGAACCAGAAAAACAAGGAAGACGTAGTGGCCTTCTGACCCCTACGTTTACCTGCATAGATGATAAACAAAGATGAAGATTGTCTGAACTCCTTAGTAGCCTGAAGGTAAAATTTCAAGGCACAAACTACATCTAGAATGTGAAGCAAACATTCCTTCAGCAAGGAAGGATTGGGACACCAGGAAGGAACAACAATCTCTTGATTAATGTTCCGATATGACACCACCTTAGGAAGGAAACCTAACTTAGTACATAAAACCGCCTTATCTGTGTAAAAAACAAGGTAAGGGGGATCACACTGCAAGGCAGAAATCTCTGAGACCCTGCGAGCAGAGGCAATAGCCAAGAGAAACAGAACCTTCCAGGATAATAGTTTAATGTCAACAGTATGCATTGGCTCAAATGGAGCCTGCTGCAACACACACAGAACAAGGTTGAGACTCCAAGGGGGAGCCACCCTTCTAAACAGAGGCCTGATCATAGTCAGGTCCTTAACAAAGGACTGCACATCCGGAAGCTCATGTATTCTCTTGTGCAGCAACACCGACAGAGCTGATAGCTTTCCCTTCAGGGAACTAGCAGATAGACCCTTCACCAGTCCATCCTGGAGAAAGGATAAAATTCTGGCAACCTTAACCTTATACCAAGAAAAACCATGGTCTTCACACCAGTGCAGATAAGTTCACCACACCTTATGGTAGATGTGTCGAGTAATCGGCATACGAGCTTGAATCAAAGTGTCAATAACACTCTCAGAGAAACCTCTCTTGGCTAAGACTAAGCGTTCACTCTCCACACAGTCAGTCTTAGAGAATCTAGATTTTTATGTAGGAACGGACCCTGTAGTAGCAGGTCCCTGCGACAGGGTAACCTCCATGGAGGAAATGAGGACATCCCCACCAGATCCGCAAACCAAGTCCTTTGCAGCCAGGATGGAACAATTAGAATCACCGGTGCTCGCTACTGCTTGATCCAAGCCACCATACAGGGGAGAAGAGGTAATGAAGGAAATAGATATATGAGCCTGAACCTCCAGGGAACCGCTAGAACATCTATTAGTTCTGCTTGAGGATCCCTCAATCTCGACCCATACCTGGTTAGTGTGACATTTAGACGGGAGGCCAGGAGGTCTATCTCCGGCATCCCCCATCTGGAGCATATCTATGCAAATACCTCGGGGTGGAGATCACTGACAACTGTATGCTGTCAGTGGATCACTGACAGCATACAGTTGTGGGTCTTTGCCCATTCCAGGAACTGAGAAACCTCTCTCATCACTAAGGAACTCCTCTTTCCTCCCTGATGGTTGATGTAGGCTACAGAAGTTATATTGTCCGATTGGAATCTGATAAACTGGGATGAACCGAGAAGTGGCCAAGCCTTCAGGGCATTGAATATTGCCTGAAGTTCCAAGAATATTAATCGGCAATGTGCACTCCTCTGGAGTCCACAGACCCTGTGCCTTCCTGGCACCCCAAACGGCTCCCCAGCCAGATAGACTTGCGCCCCTAGTCACAATCTCCCAGGATGGTCTCAAGAAGCACGTGCCTTGGGACAGGTGATCTTGACAGAGCCACCAAGAGAGTGAATTGCATAGTTGTAAAGGTCTGAGATGGAATCTGGCAAATGGAATGATGTCCATACCAGACACCATGAGGCCAATCACCTCCATACACTGGGCCACCGATGGACTGGAGGGCAAGGCAAGCAGATATTAGCTTGCAACGTCTCTGATCCATTAGAAATATCTTCATGGATGCCAAGTCTATAACTGTATCCAGAAAATTCACCCTGGTGTGTGGAGTAAGAGAACTCTCTTCCAAGTTTATCTTCCATCCATGTGACCGAAGAAGGAATTGCGAGTGCTCCCTTGCTAGATGAAAAGATGGTGCCTGTACCAAGATATCGTCCAGTTAAGGTGCTACTGCGATACCTTGTGTTCTGGCAACCGCTAGGAGAGCTCCCAGAACCTTTGTAAATATTCTTGGAGCAGTAGCTAAGCCAAACGGAAGTGCTATGAACTGGAAGTGTTGATCCAGAAATGCAAACCTCAGGAATTGAAAATGTTCCCTGTGTATCAGAACGTGAAAGTATGCAACCTTCAGGTCTATGGTAGTTATAAACTGTCCTTCCTGAACCAGATGAATGATTGATTTTATCTCCATCTTGAAGGATGGAATGCTTAGAAATTTGTTTAGGCACTTCAAGTCCAGCATTGGACAAAAAGTTCCTTCCTTCTTCTTGGGAACCACAAAGAGGTTTGAATAGAACCCCAGACCTCTTTCTGATGCAGGTACAAGCACAATTACACTTAAAGAGACTAGGTCCCGTACGCAATCTAAAAAGGCAGTCCTCTTCTCTAATCTTGTAGATAGTCTGGAGAAAATGAATCTGCCCCTGGGTGGATGGGACTTGAATCGTATACGGTATCCCTGAGATATGACCTCCAGAACCCAAGGGTCCTGAACATCCTGAAACCAAGCGTCTGAGAAAAGCGACAATCTTCCCCCTACTCGATTCGATCTCGGATCAGGCGCAACCCCTTCATGCTGACTTGTTATCGGCGGGCTTCTTTGTCTGTTTGGACTTGTTCCAGGACTGAGCCGGCTTTCAAGTACTCCTGGGCTGCTCGGGCTTGGATGAGGATTGAGATAGTTGGGACTTGCCCAAACGAAAGGAACAAAAATTTGACGACTGTCGTCCCTTAGGTCTATTCTTCTTATCCTGTGACAGGAAGGCTCCTTTCCCTCCGGTAACTTTAGAAATATTGGAGTCCAGACCTGGTCCGAATAAGATCTTCCCCTTGAAGGGGAGAGAAAGTAACCTACATTTAGAAGTCATATCCGCAGACCAAGACTTCAACCAGAGAGCCCAGCGGGCTAGAACCGCAAAACCTGAAGCCTTTGCGTTCAGGTGAATAATTTGCATATTCGCATCACAGATTAAGGAGTTAGCAATTCTTAATGCCTTAATTTTCTCCTAAATATACTCGAGGGGAGATTCCACCTCAATAAGTTCACCAGTAGGTAGCTGCTCCCGCCACCACGCCTACTGCTGCTGCAGTTTGGAATAAAAGTCCTGTGTGTTGGAACATTTTCCTCAGAAAAGTTCCCAACTTCTTGTCCATAGGCTCTCTAAAGGATGAATTATCCTCAAGGGGGATAGTAGTACACTTAGATAGCGTCAAAATGGTGCCATCCACCTTAGGTGTGGAACCCACAATTCTATTTGAGAGTCAGAGACCGGGAACAATTTCTTAAAAGTTGCAGTGGGAGAAAAGGCAGTTCCGATTCTTTCCCATTCATTACTAATAATGTTCGTTATATGAACTGGTACAGAAAAAGTCTGCGGGACCTTCCTGTCTTCATAGACCCTGTCCAAATTAGAGATCTTAGGTTCCTCAGGTAGCTTAGCTTCTAGAACCTCTAGCGTAGACAGGACCTCCTTTAGTAAAAAAACGCAAATGTTAAATTTTGAATCTAAAGGAGGGTTCCTCCGCTGGAGGAGACTTAGTAACAGACGTCTCCGACTCAGAAAGTTCAACCTTTGATGCTACAGAGGTTAACTCATCCTTGGATAGCTGAGACATACAGGCTAGATCCGATAGGAATTTAGATGACTCTAAGTCGGGAGAACTATGTTTAAACTTTCTCTTACGTTTCCCCAGAGGTAGGTAGGGCACTCAGGGCCGCAGACACTGCCGATTGTAGGTGTGCAGGAAAAAGGCCTCCTCCAGATGGAGAATTAGTTGCACCGCGGTGAACTGCATGTGAAGCGGTTTGAGTAGACAGGGCAGAAATCTCTCGGGTCATAGAATCCTGAGAGGTTGATGGCTCAGAGGGACTATTTGCGTTATGGGTATTGGCAGACTTATCTCCCTTCTTAGACTTTAAAACAGTGCTTAGGGAATTGGAACAAAATTGAGCAGGCGGGCAAACCACAGCCTCCTCACAATATAAACAGGTATTATTATTCACTATAGAAGGAGTAGATCCCTCTAACGTAGTATCAGAGTCCTTCATAGGTTTGGTATGTAATTCCACAGATGGAATAAAAAATGTTACAAAAAAACTGGATGGTTTTGCAGAAAAACTTTCCCTACATCTCCAGACTCTAACTTTCATCAGTACTCTCACTGAGAAGTTTATATGATTACTTAAAACTGCAGTCCTCTCTTGAAGGGAACATACCCATTACAGGACTATCCAAATCTTCTGACACTTCTCTGCCACCTCCTCTAGTGACTAGAAGACGGGGAGGATAGGGGAAGTGGGAGGGATATTTAAGCCTTTGGCTGGGGTGTCTTTGTCTCCTCCTGGTGGCCAGGTGTTGTATTTCCCAACAGTAAGAAAGAAAGAAAGACATTTAGGTTATAGCATGTAAATATATAATAAGGACACTTTTTATGGATTTTAATTATATTCATAGCATCATTGTTCATTAAAATATTTTAATAAAAACGATATACAGTATATACACATACTGTATATATAGAAATACAATAAAGCTACCACAATACGCCGCTTATCAGTATAATAACAATGTTTTTTTTTATCTCAGCTGACCAAAGTTTCCTTTATTTTGCAAATTGTACCCAATAATGTGTCTGAGCAGCATTTTGAAAAGAGAGTTCAACTGTGTAAGCCATGAAGAGAGGTGGCTTAAATTAAATGAACACATAAAATAAAGTAAATAATACAATTTTATTTTTTGTAAATTACTGAAAGGAGCTAAACCTTAACAAATTATTTGAAAAAGAAATACATGCTTTAAAATGTAAGCAACTAGTATGTGCATAATTTCATTAAACGTCAAATATAAATGTACCACAATATATCAAATATATCATTGAGTTTTTTAATGTCAGAACTAGCAAAAGTATTTAAGTTTAAAAAAAAGTTATATTGCACAAAAAAAATAAATGGAGAAAACTCTGCTCATTTGACATTGTGGAAAATAATATTTTTTTCTTGCAAACAAAAAAAACTTACACAGAAAAATATCTTGGAATGTATTTGCTTTTGCAAAAAAAAGTTGGAAGAATGGATGGTTTCGCAGAAAAACTTTCCCTGCATCTCCAGACTCATTACAGGACTATCCAAATCTTCTGACACTTCTCTACAATACAAATTAAAAAAAAAAAAAACTGTCATGCTTTTAGGGGCCTATTTATCAAGCGCCAGAAACACAAGTTATGAGAGCTACTCAAATCCTATTGGCTGTTCAAATCAGCCAATAGGTTGAGAGCTACTGAAATTCTATTGGATTTGAGTAGCTCTCATCTTACTGGCTGATATGACTTTGAAGAATCAAATCAACCAATAGGAATTCAAAGGACACCATTCCTTGAATTCACTATCCAGTGTACGGCGGCGATCATACAAAGAGGATCGTCCACGCTCCATGGCTCCACGGTTGCCGGACTTCAGTTCCAGGGTCGCTGGTCTTCAGTTCCAGGACCACCGGTCTTCAGTTCCAGGGTCGCTGGTCTTCAGCTCCGCGGTCATCGGTCTTCAGCTCCGCCCTCCGCTCCACACCGGATTGTTCCTGGAAGAAGAAAGAAGAGGTCGCCGCTTGGAAGAAGACTTCACCGCATGGGACAGGACCTTCTCCGCCGGACTTCAGGGATGGTGAGTACCAACTTGGGGGGTAGACTTAGGTTTTTTGTTTTTTTAATTTTGGGGGGGGGGTATTTATTTAGATTAGGGTGGGCATTTTGTAAAATAGCTTAATTCCCTTTTAAGGACAATGCCAAACAAATGCCCTTTTCAGGGCAATGGGTAGTTTAGGTTTTTTAGTGTTAGGTTTTTTATTTTGGGGAGTTTGGTGGGTTGGGGTTTTTACTGTTAGGGGGGACTTTTCAATGTAAAAGAGCTGATTATCTTTGGGCAATGCTCTGCAAAAAGCCCTTTTAAGGGCTACTGGTAGTTTATTCTTAGAGTAGGGGTTGTTTTTATTTTGGGGAGACTTTTAATTTTCATAGGGATTAGGTATAATTTTTTTAAATTTGATAATTTTGTTTTTTATTTTCTGTAATCTTAGTTTTTTTTTATTTTATGTAATTGTAGTTTAAAGAGACAGTCTACACCAGAATTTTTATTTTAACTAGACTGTCCCTTTAATTTATGCTTAGATTTTTTTTTTTTATAGTTAGTAACTTTAGTATTTTGTCATTTGGGTTCATTTAGGGGTATTAGGTTAGGGGGTGTTAGGTTAGGGGGCTTAGTAATTTAATTATTTGCATTGTGGGCTTCGGCGGTTTAGGGGTTAATATTTTGATAGGTTTATTGCATTGTGGGCTTTGGCAGTTTAGGGGTTAATACTTTAATAGGTAGTTTGTGGTGTGGGTTTGATGGCGGATTTAGGGGTTAATAGTTTAATTAAGCTTATTGCCTTGTGGGGGGGTTGTCGGTTTAGGGGTTAATACTTTTATTAGTTCCGATGTGGGTTTGATGGCGGATATAGGGGTTTTACGTGTTGGGCTTATTTTTGGGAGGCATGTTAGACGTTTATAGGGGATTTTATTTATTTTTTACTTTTCTTAAAGTACCGTAAATCACTGGCGACTTCAGAAATATGTATTTACGCTCATTTCTGGACATCGCTAGTTTATCCGACTTACGGCACTTTAAGAACTGCCGGCGCCCAATGTGCGAGGTGAAATTATGGGTGGCACTGGTTGCAGCGCTTGCGCTGAAGCCTGCGCTGTATATGTAATCTAGCCCATAGCTGTTAACATATTGAATACACTTTGCTATATAAAAAAGAGAGTTCTTACTTTTAATAATTAAGTTAGTCCAAGATTATAAAAAGAGTAAATCTAAACAGTAGAAAATAGACTCATTGAAGATCAATGTCATCCTTACTGCCAAACAAGATGCTCATTTCGCTATGTCTTTGTAGGTATGAGCATTATAAGGTAAAAACATTGATGATAGTTGAGGCAAATGAACTTGCCATATGAGTAGAACAGCCAGTCTTTGTTCCCAATCCCTAATACAAAAAGGACAAAAGATTTGAGGTTAAAGGGACATAATACTCATTTGCTAAATCACTTGAAACTGATGCAGTACAGGGAGTGCAGAATTATTAGGCAAGTTGTATTTTTGAGGATTAATTTTATTATTGAACAACAACCATGTTCCCAATGAACCCAAAAAAACTCATTAATATCAAAGCTGAATAGTTTTGGAAGTAGTTTTTAGTTTGTTTTTAGTTATAGCTATTTTAGGGGGATATCTGTGTGTGCAGGTGACTATTACTGTGCATAATTATTAGGCAACTTAACAAAAAACAAATATATACCCATTTCAATTATTTATTTTTACCAGTGAAACCAATATAACATCTCAACATTCACAAATATACATTTCTGACATTCAAAAACAAAACAAAAACAAATCAGTGACCAATATAGCCACCTTTCTTTGCAAGGACACTCAAAAGCCTGCCATCCATGGATTCTGTCAGTGTTTTGATCTGTTCACCATCAACATTGCGTGCAGCAGCAACCACAGCCTCCCAGACACTGTTCAGAGAGGTGTACTGTTTTCCCTCCTTGTAAATCTCACATTTGATGATGGACCACAGGTTCTCAATGGGGTTCAGATCAGGTGAACAAGGAGGCCATGTCATTAGATTTTCTTCTTTTATACCCTTTCTTGCCAGCCACGCTGTGGAGTACTTGGACGCGTGTGATGGAGCATTGTCTTGCATGAAAATCATGTTTTTCTTGAAGGATGCAGACTTATTCCTGTACCACTGCTTGAAGAAGGTGTCTTCCAGAAACTGGCAGTAGGACTGGGAGTTGAGCTTGACTCCATCCTCAACCCGAAAAGGCCCCACAAGCTCATCTTTGATGATACCAGCCCAAACCAGTACTCCACCTCCACCTTGCTGGCGTCTGAGTCGGACTGGAGCTCTCTGCCCTTTACTAATCCAGCCATGGGCCCATCCATCTGGCCCATCAAGACTCACTCTCATTTCATCAGTCCATAAAACCTTAGAGAAATCAGTCTTGAGATATTTCTTGGCCCAGTCTTGACGTTTCAGCTTGTGTGTCTTGTTCAGTGGTGGTCGTCTTTCAGCCTTTCTTACCTTGGCCATGTCTCTGAGTATTGCACACCTTGTGCTTTTGGGCACTCCAGTGATGTTGCAGCTCTGAAATATGGCCAAACTGGTGGCAAGTGGCATCTTGGCAGCTGCACGCTTGACTTTTCTCAGTTCATGGGCAGTTATTTTGCGCCTTGGTTTTTCCACACGCTTCTTGCGACCCTGTTGACTATTTTGAATGAAACGCTTGATTGTTCGATGATCACGCTTCAGAAGCTTTGCAATTTTAAGAGTGCTGCATCCCTCTGCAAGATATCTCACTATTTTTGACTTTTCTGAGCCTGTCAAGTCCTTCTTTTGACCCATTTTGCCAAAGGAAAGGAAGTTGCCTAATAATTATGCACACCTGATATAGGGTGTTGATGTCATTAGACCACACCCCTTCTCATTACAGAGATGCACATCACCTAATATGCTTAATTGGTAGTAGGCTTTCGAGCCTATACAGCTTGGAGTAAGACAACATGCATAAAGAGGATGATGTGGTCAAAATACTCATTTGCCTAATAATTCTGCACTCACTGTATAACCAGCAGCCAATCAGCATCAGCAGTGCTGAGGTCATGAACTCTTTTACTGTGATCTCATGAGATTTAACTTAATTCTCATGAGATTTCATTGTTGCCCTGAATATGGAAATAACATGAGAGTGCACAAGGCTCATCCCTTCGGCTGTCCTGGGACAGACATACTAATATGGTGCTTAGAAATTCTTTACAATAGGATGTGGCTACTGAGGAACTTTTGAGGTAAAATATCTTTCTTTTTTACATAGAGATGTCCAGGTGATATTTTCTAGTCAGCTTTTTACAGCTATGCTGCATCACTTTCAAGTGTTTAAATATTTGGGTATTGTGGCCCTTTAATTGTCTTTTGCATTTATTGGGAAAGTTGACAATAATGTGTGGTGATGACAACATTTTATGCATGATGATGTCACACACAATAAAGAAATGCAGGGGGATTTTCTCATTGCTCATGGTGCAGTAGGCTTGGCAGAGATCATATATCAGCCACTGAACAAAACAGAGGTAAAATCAAGGTGATAAGAGACCCCTTACTTCCTTTTTAAGCATTATATGGATGGACAAGCGGTTATGCCCCTATTTTAAATAAGAGGTCACTATCCTGTTAGGATGTGGTGAATGATGATCACATGCCAACTGGATATAAAAGTGGGGTCTTGCAGGCCTCTAGGTAGAAGGTGATTACTATTGGATCATCATTTATCTGTCTATTATATCACTTTTATGGTCCTTTGGGATTTAAACAAATCTCTAGGAAGCCATATATGCACCAAAAGTGGGAACGTGACTTAATTTAGACAGCTGCTTCTTTCAAATGTGGGTTTAAACTCTGGTGCCACGCAAGTGATTCTTGTGGCAACTGTATTCATGCCCAGAAGGATATGTGATCCCTGATATGAAAGATGCTAAAACCACTGGTGTAGAATGCTTTAATGCTGCCATAGGCACTGGTAAAAATGCTGCTCATCAAACCCCACCCGTAAAATGTAGCCAATATTGAGTTCACATATTTCTCTAAAACAGAGGCAAGACACACAGGGAGGGGCATGTACCCCCCCCCACACACACAAACACCAGGCAACCAATGATCTAATTTGTTATAAAAAATAATAAAAATAATATTGCTAATAAATAAAACATTTGGAGATTATATTTGCAGAATAACATAAAGCCATAGAACTACCCTTCAAAATTAGCTGCCCTCTAAACTCTGTTGCCCTCGGCACAAGCCTAGTTCACATAGTTCAAAACGACTCCCCTGTTTAAAACTGTCATTTTTTAAAATTATTATTATAATAAAATGTAATAAAAACTTATATTTTATATTTATATTTTAGTAATATATAGTAATACAAGACAAAGCATAAATAAAATATTCAGTAAAAAAACTACTACTAAAAACTACTACTAAAAACTAATGTATGTAATAAATAACAATGCCTAAACACTAAATAGAACAAGTATGAATCAAATAATTAGTTGAAAACATATTTTATAATAAAAATGCTTAAAATATTTAATGATACGTGATGCAAATGCTAGGGAGACCTGTATAAAATATTTATAAAATACTACTTAATTAAACTGATTAAATGTTTTCATGTTTTTAGAAGATTGTAAACTAGCTGGTTTACCAGTAAAATGTAAAAACAATATTAGGATACTATGCCCAGCCTTGATCTAACTCTCTTTTGCTGTCCCTTATCACAAACTTTCGAATTATGTTTCTTAAAAGTTCGCAAAAATCTTCACAGAAATAAAAGATGTGCAATCAAACCAAAAGTAAAATATAACTAATTAATTTTGTATTTTATAATAAATCCAGACCTCCCAACCATCGCTGAATCTATGGGATTGTCACCGTTGAGCGGTCTGCCAGTCTTTCTTCAATCCCACTACTTTTTCAGGCAAAGCAAATGTTAATATTTTTAGGGACTACCTCATCTCTGCTTAGGACACGCCCTGACCACACCCACAGCCCATCTATAAAACACCAGAAAATTAAACTTTGTAAAGGAAGAGTAAACAATAAATTTATGCTAGATAGAATGATGTATTCAAAACAAAGACTAACCTGAAAATAACATGCAGATGATTTAAAAATATTGAAACAAATAGTGCAATGTTTCAGTGATGTTAAAGCAATGTGTGCTGCTATATTGTAAATTAGGTTTCTATTATATATTCTTCTCTGCTTTTACAAGTTGAAAGTAAGCATGAGCGCAATCGCGATTTACACTAGAATGATTACTGTGAATTCAGAGCTCTGGTTAACTGTTACACGAGTCAAAAAAGTGTCACAAAACACATCAAAAATACACTTAAAAGTACAGTTACACTCATAATAACACCGTCTAATAAAAAGTGTTAAACAAAAATTGCAATAAAAGGTTAAGGGCTCAAAGATATGAGGTCTCAGGTGTTAGAAAAAAAGGACTGCTAAGGGCTTTACCATAGAGATACATACATATACATGTCTACATATGTATATGTGTGTGTGTATATATATATATATATATATATATATATATACACACTATATGTAAATGTTTATATGTGCGTGCATATGTATTTATGTATTATATGTGTAAATATGTATTTACAGACATATATAAACACATAAATACATATATATATATATATATATATATATATATATATACATATACAGTATATAAGTGCAAATATGTGTGTAGTACATATGTATTTATGTATTTATATGTGTATATGTGAAGCTCTTTGCAGTCAAGTAAATGAAAACATAAAAGATCATATTTATGCAATATATTTATTTCATAAAGCGTTAAACTGTGTATTTACTGTAAATATTTCACATTCCAATGTTCTTCACATAGAGGAATAAGTATCTTATATATATATATATGTGTGTGTCTTATGTTGCACTTTTAAATAACCCCATCGTGTTTGCGCAACTTGTGGGTGTTATTTTTTTTCTCAATTTTTTTCGGCTCCATTGAAGTATATAGGGGAATGCGATTTAGTGTTCACGGCTTCTCAAAGTCTTTTTGTTACCGCAACTTTGCCAACATTAAAGTGCAAACTTTTCATTTTCAACTCATAATTCAAGCAAATCTAATGCTTCACTTTCTATTTGGCCCAAAGTGTTTAATATCTTTTTAACAACAAAACACTTGCAATCATAAATGTACATTCTGATGATTAGTGTTTAATCTGTCTTGATTTAACCCCTATTTATTTATTTTTTATTTAACTGGCAAACTGCGCATGAGCACTTTAACATTGGAACACAAAATAATGAGAAGCAGAAAATGACAATGAAGACTAAAATAGGTTTCAAAAGTTCAAAGCTGGTTAAACTGAATTCCAAAAAATCTTTAAAAATAAAATAAAAATGCTGTAAGTGTTTTCTGATGGGATGAAATGCGTTGAATAAAAATGCTGTAAGTGTTTTCTGATGGGATGAAATGCGTTGAATAAAAATGCTGTAAGTGTTTTCTGATGGGATGAAATGCGTTGAATAAAAATGCTGTAAGTGTTTTCTGATGGGATGAAATGCGTTGAATAAAAATGCTGTAAGTGTTTTCTGATGGGATGAAATGCGTTGAATAAAAATGCTGTAAGTGTTTTCTGATGGGATGAAATGCGTTGAATAAAAATGCTGTAAGTGTTTTCTGATGGGATGAAATGCGTTAAATAAAAAAGCTTTGCAATGCTAGTTATTGTTGTGTTTACCAATAGTTTATAAGAAAACAAAATGGAAATCCATACAAGGCAATTTGCATGGGAATTCTGGTGGGCTACTATACATACAGTATCTTTAGCTGTTCAAGTATAAAGCTGTTAACGGGGCATAACATTATAAAAAAGAAAATGTCCTTGTGTGATAGAGAATTTAATTATTACTCTATCCCTTTCATAACTGTGGGGTTGATCACTATTTATCATTAAAGCCTGTGACAATTTTTGTAGAGAAATAATTTGATATTCCTTCTTTAAAGTCACCTAAAGGGATACTGAACCCAATTTTTTTCTTTCACAATTCAGATCAAGCATGCAATTTTAAACAACTTTCTAATTTACTTCTGTGATCAATTTTTCTTTGTTCGCTTGGTATCTTCATTTGAAAAAGCAGGAATGTAATCTTACTGGCCGGCTCATCTTTGCTTCACCACCTGGGTACAACTTGCTGATTGGTGGCTAAATGTACCCACCAATCAGCAAGCGCTATCCAGGGTGCTGAAACAAAAAAAAACATTAATCACTAGTGCTACGGGCTGTCCTGAATTGTCTGACCCTATCCCAGATTGTTTGGCCATTGTGACATTAGCCAGACAATCCGGGACAGGGACAGAAAATCCAGAACAGAGCAAAAGTGAGGGGGAGAGAAAGAGCAAAAGAGAGGGGGGAGAGAGCAAATGAAAGGGGGTATAGAGAGCAAAAGAGAGGTGGAGCGAGAGAGCGCAAAACAGAGGTGGAGCGAGAAAGCGCAAAAGAGAGGTGGAGCGAGAGAGCTCAAAAAAGAGGGAAGAGAGCACAAAAGAGAGGGGGAGAGAGAGCGCAAAAGAGAGGGGGGAGAGAGAGCACAAAAGAGAGGAGGGAGAGAGAGAGTGCAAAAGAGAGGGGGAGAGAGCGCAAAAGAGAGGGGGAGAGAGAGCAAAAGAGAGGGGGAGAGAGAGCAAAAGAGAGGGGGGAGAGAGAGCAAAAGAGAGGGGGGAGAGAGAGCACAAAAGAGAGGGGGGAGAGATAGCAAAAGAGAGGGGGGAGAGGGAGCAAAAGAGAGGGGAAAGAGCAAAAGAGAGGGGAGAGAGAGAGAGCAAAAGAGAGGGGGAGAGAGAGCAAAAGAGAGGTGGAGCGAGAGAGCGCAAAAGAGAGGGGGCGAGAGAGCAAAAGAGAGGGGGAGAGAGAGAGCAAAAGAGAGGGGGAGGGAGAGAGAGAGCAAGGGGTGGGGCCGATGTACTGCAAAAAATAGCCCGTGTGAAGGGGCTTTAGGACTAGTTAATATATAAAATGCATTTTGTGTAGATTTATGTAACCAGGGCCGGATTGGGCAGCCGGGATACTGGGAAAAATCCCGGTGGGCTGCCGGCCGGCAGCTCAGCTGGGCTGGCCTGGGCTCCAGGGCTCAGCTGCAGCTGTAGAAAGCAGCAATTTTTATTGTGTACTAGTGTAGTAGTATAAGTTAACTGTCTGAATCAGTGTATATTTACTTTATTTATATACACATGTAATATACCTAAACACCTATCTGGCCAGGGCCGGTCCGCAGCGCTACTACGCTACCTTACCTAATGCAAGGCAACTTAAGCAAGCCAAGCAATCAGACTGAGTCTGTTGATCACACCACAGGCAGCTCAGTCTGTCACTATGAGGGCGGCCAGGGAGGAAGGAATGCGGGGGTGGGCTGACCCGGCTGCGGCTTACGTGACGTCACACGTGACCCATGTGACATATTGTGGAGGGAGCCTGGGAGTCTGGGACGCTACCAGCCAGGCTGGGGAGCGTGAGCGTCAGCAGCTCAGCGACGAGCCTATAGTGAGGATCTGTACTGGGGAAGAGAGGATCAGCCAAAACAGGATTGCAAAAAAGGGTAAGTAGAAGGATGACAGATACACAGTAGTATTAGGGGTTCCATGGACAGTGCTTCTGGAAGGGAGGCTGCATCAGGAATCCCCGAGGTGACTGCACAGCCCCACTATATATAATCAGTCACCTACGTTATATGGTATGACCAGGCACCCTGACCCAAATCAATGTGTGTCTTATGGTTCCCTGTTTGGTATTTTATTAGCAGTTTTCTGGAGAAATGAATGAAAACGCTGGAATTGCACTCTGTAAATTGGGTCTATGTTTGCACAGGTATTTATATATGTGTTTTTTAACACGTTAGCTACCGCAGTGGGCAGTGCGATGTATGCAGACCCCTATAGCACTCCTTCAGTAGTTGGAGGAGGCAGCCTGGAGGCCACGTGGCGTCACGTGTAGATAGGGACACTGGGACAGTCACAGAATTAAAGAAGACCTCAGGCTGAGGTTCTGACCAGATGATGACGGATGGTCATAGGAGGACATGCAGAGGCAGCCACTCCAGCCAGATTCCCAATGAAAAATGTGCAAATCATCTTAAGGGCAAGCATAGTCATACTCTTCTTCTATGTTACAATATTCTGATGTTTCAAAGTTGCCCCCATATTATTTATTGAATTTTTAATAATGTTGATCGGGATTGTTAATGTTAAAAATGAATCTTCCTACTCTTCTGATAATATAAATTGATAATAGGAGTAAATTAGAAAGTTGCTGAAAATGGCTGCTCTATCTGAATCACGAAAGCAAAATTTTGGGTTTAGTGTCCCTTTAATTCATACTTTTGAATGCAGTAACTTGCATTTAAATTTTGCAAATGAATAAAAATGTAACCAACCACATCAAACTGGAGGTGCCTTTTTTTCTGAAATGGTAACAAATAGCAGCAGCCAATCAGAAGCAAACTCTTCAGGCTTCCAAAATGAATGTTAAAGGGAAAGTAAACTTCCATGAGTTAGATAAATCCTGCAACTTTCCAATTCACAGCTATCATCTAATTAGCTTTTTTGTCTTGGTGTCCTGACTGAAAAGCATAGCTATAGAGAATCAGGAGTAGCAAGCAGTACTGGGAGCTAGCTGCTCACGTCATGCCTGGAGTTGAACTAGGGTCTTGAGCATACTGGTTTGTTGCCTACCTGTTGTGCCACTTGTGACCTGTTCTTGCCTTTTGCCTATTGATTCTGCATTTATCCTGTGATCTATGCAGCAATAACATGACCCTTCTTCACAGCAAAAATGTTATAAAATAAACATATAGAGTTGAGAAATAGACCTTAAAGGGACATTATCATGAAAGAAAACTTTTGAGTTTAAGATAGAGAATACAATTTTCAGGTTTACTTCTATTGTTAAATGTGCTTAATTTTCTTGGTATGCTTTGTTGAAGGAGAGCAATGCTCTTCTGGGGCCTAGCTGAACACATTGGGTGAGACAAGCAGCTAGCTCACAGTAGTGCATTGATCAGAGCTTACCCATCTCTGCTTTTCAACAATGGATACCAAGAGAATAAAGCAAATTATTTAAAATGGCATGTTCTTTCTGAATCATGAAAGTTTAATTTTGACTTTACTGTCCGTTTAAAGGGATCATGATTCAGATAGAGCATGAGATGTTAAGCAACTTTCTAATTTACTCCTATTATCAATTTCTTTGTTCTCTTGATATCTTTATTTGTAAAAACAAGAATGTAAGATTAGGAGCCGGCCAATTTTTGGTTCAGCACCTGGGTAGTAGCGCTTGCTGATTGGTGACTACATTTAGCCGCTCTAATTTCTAAAGCTGTCTTTAAATGTAATATTCTAAATTAAAAAAAAAAAAATGTTCTCTATATATTTGTATCTATTATATATAATTTTACTAAATTCTCTAATACATGAACTAAATAGTATTTGTTAAATCAAATGTTACATTCAAAACGTTTAATGTGGATGTTCAATCTAATTATGAACATCCAAAAACGAAAGTATCATTTGAAAATCGGAAATGTAACAAATTTTAAGTTTTATTATATATATACGTATATGATATATGTGATGCATGATATATGATGATCTTTT
>NC_069500.1:1401730583-1401735583 GCF_027579735.1 Bombina bombina
GGGGAGAGAGAGCACAAAAGAGAGGGGGGAGAGAGCACAAAAGAGAGGGGGAGAGCACAAAAGAGAGGGGGGAGAGCACAAAAGAGAGGGGGAGAGAGCAAAAGAGAGGAGAGGAAGAGAGAGAGCAAACAAGAGGAGAGAGAGGGGGAAGAGAGACAGCAAAAGAGAAGGGGGAGAGAGAGAGAGCAAAAGAGAGGGGGGAGAGAGAGAGCAAAAGAGAGGGGGGAGAGAGAGAGCAAAAGAGAGGGGGGAGAGAGAGAGCAAAAGAGAGGGGGGAGAGAGAGAGCAAAAGAGAGGGGGGAGAGAGAGAGCAAAAGAGAGGGGGGAGAGAGAGAGCAAAAGAGAGGGGGGAGAGAGAGCAAAAGAGAGGGGGGAGAGAGAGCAAAAGAGAGGGGGGAGAGAGAGCAAAAGAGAGGGGGGGGGGGGGAGAGAGCAAAAGAGAGGGGGGGGAGAGAGAGCAAAAGAGAGGGGGGAGAGAGCACAAAAGAGAGGGGGGAGAGAGCACAAAAGAGAGAGGGGGAGAGAGCACAAAAGAGAGGGGGGGAGAGAGCACAAAAGAGAGGGGGGGAGAGAGCACAAAAGAGAGGGGGGAGAGAGCACAAAAGAGAGGGGGGAGAGAGCACAAAAGAGAGGGGGAGAGCACAAAAGAGAGGGGGAGAGAGAGCACAAAAGAGAGGGGGAGAGAGAGCACAAAAGAGAGGGGGAGAGAGAGCACAAAAGAGAGGGGGAGAGAATGCAAAAGAGAGGGGGAGAGAGCGCAAAAGAGAGGGGGAGAGAGCGCAAAAGAGAGGGGGGAGAGAGCAAAAGAGAGGGAGAGAGACAGCAAAAGAGGGAGAGGGGAAAAAGAGAGGGGAGAAAGAGAGAGCAAAAGAGGGGGGAGAGAGAGAGCAAAAGAGAGGGGGGAGAGAGCAAAAGAGAGGAGAGGGAGAGAGAGAGAGCAAACAAGAGGAGAGAGAGAGAGGGGGGAAGAGAGAGAGCAAAAGAGAGGGAGAGTGACAGCAAAAGAGAGGGGGGAGAGAGAGAGCAAAAGAGAGGGGGAGAGAGAGCAAAAGAGAGGGGGGAGAGTGCACAGAAGAGAGGGAGGAGAGAGCACAAAAGAGAGAGGGGGAGAGAGCACAAAAGAGAGGGGGGAATGAGCACAAAAGAGAGGGGGGAATGAGCACAAAAGAGAGGGGGGAATGAGCACAAAAGAGAGGGGGGAGAGAGCACAAAAGAGAGGGGGGAGAGAGCACAAAAGAGAGGGGGAGAGAGCACAAAAGAGAGGGGGGAGAGAGCACAAAAGAGAGGGGGAGAGAGCGCAAAAGAGAGGGGGGAGAGAGCACAAAAGAGAGGGGGGAGAGAGCGCAAAAGAGAGGGGGGAGAGAGCGCAAAAGAGAGGAGGAGAGAACGCAAACGAGAGGGGGAGAGAGCGGAAAAGAGAGGGGGGAGAGAGAGCAAAAGAGAGTGAGAGAGACAGCAAAAGAGGGAGAGGGGAAAAAGAGAGGGGAAAAAGAGAGAGCAAAAGAGGGGGGAGAGAGAGAGCAAAAGAGAGGGGGGAGAGTGCACAGAAGAGGGGGAGAGAGCACAAAAGAGAGAGGGGGAGAGAGGGGGAGAGAGCACAAAAGAGAGGGGGGAGAGAGCACAAAAGAGAGGGGGGAGAGAGCACAAAAGAGAGGGGGGAGAGAGCACAAAAGAGAGGGGGAGAGCACAAAAGAGAGGGGGGAGAGCACAAAAGAGAGGGGGAGAGAGCACAAAAGAGAGGGGGAGAGAGCACAAAAGAGAGGGGGAGAGCACGCAAAAGAGAGGGGGGAGAGAGCGCGAAAGAGAGGGGGAGAGAGCACAAAAGAGAGGGGGGAAGAGAGCAAAAGAGAGGGAGAGAGACAGCAAAAGAGGGAGAGAGACAGCAAAATAGGGAGAGAGACAGCAAAATAGAGGGGGGAGAGAGAGTAAAAGAGAGGGGAGAGAGAGAGAGTAAAAGAGAGGGGGGAGAGAGAGAGCAAAAGAGAGGGGAGAAAGAGAGAGCAAAAGATGGGGGGGGAGAGAGAACAAAAGAGTGGGGGGGAGAGAGCAAAAGAGAGGGAGAGAGACAGCAAAAGAGGGAGAAAGACAACAAAAAAGGGAGAGAGACAGTAAAAGAGAGGGGGAGAGAGAGCAAAAGAGAGGGGGGAGAGAGAAAGCAAAAGAGAGGGGGAGAGAGAGAGAGCAAAAGAGAGGGGAGAAAGAGAGCAAAAGAGAGGGGATATAGAGAGAGAGCAAGGGGTACATAAATACAAATGTACACACATAAAGACACAAACACACACATTTATTTATATATATATATATATATATATATATATATATATATATATATATATATATATATATATATATATATATACGGGTGGAAATATATCACTATGGTTTACTAGTCAGGGGTTAAAAGCTACTAGCCCAGAGGGAAAAGTTAGTAGTCACTCAATTGTAAAGATAGGAAAAAGTCAAATTTCTAAGTCGTCCGCTGCAATTTCTAAGTTGTCCTTGACCACTGGAAATGTCAAGCCTTGTGATTGTGTAGGTGTATATATATATATATATATATATATATATAAATATCCAAAAAAGAGAGCACTCACCAGGACTTATACTTTAAAGCATTTACAGCTTTATTTTAACAAAGTGACGTTTCGAGGATTTTAACCTCGTCCTCAGACTTTACAACAGTGTACATACCTCAATGCTTTTAAACCCTCCACCGACTATCACCGCGATACCGGAAGTCACCCGGCGTCCTGTGCGCAAGACTGCGCATGTCAGAGCGTCGGCATGGCAACCGGCCGCGGTGTACACTAAAAACAAAAATGTGAATACAAATGGTTACAATACAGAGCTGTTCAATTGTTACAATATTCTCAATGCACTTAACATTCTAACAATATCCACTGTAAGAGCTAGATAGTTACAACACTTAACATCCCTACGATGCGTGTAGATTACTGTGTCAAATTTACCTAACTATTTCAAAAACTGTGAATTGGTATAGACAAGATTTTAAGTCAAACCTACCACCACGTATGACTATACTGGCTATCATAATACAAATTATTGCTATCTTCAGGATAATGCTCCCTAGACTAATGGTATCACAGATAACAGTGCCAGTCCAGGTTGGTATTCAACCCTCCGGGCACCAAAGTGCCCAGATTGAAGATCCACCTGGACTCGCACTGCAACAGGAGTCTGTCCCTATCCCCCCCTCTAGTTGGGGGTGGAATGTGATCAATGATCACATATCTCAGGTCAGCAACCGTATGGCCAGTCAGCGCAAAATGTCATGCCACGGGTTGGTCTGACCCCTTGTTTTTTATAGCCAATCGAATGGCTGCACGATGATTGGCCATACGGGTGCGCAAGTCGTCGATAGTCTTCCCGACATAGAATAACCCACACGGACAGTGTAATAAATACACTATATGTGTCGTCGTGCAGGTTACTCTATGTCGGATCATGTATCTGCGATTGGTGGTTGGATGAACAAAGAATTTTGCGTTAGACAAACCACTACATGTAGTGCATCCCGCACACTTATAACATCCAGGTTTTTTAGTCTGTAGCCAGTTCGATTTTTCGTAGCACAGTACAGGGTCAACCTTCACCAAAATGTCCCGTAGAGAGCGTGATCTTCTGAAGCCTACTTGTGGGTATCTAGAACCCCTAAATGGCAGATTTTTATCACTCTCCACGATATTCCAGTTCTTTTTTACCAATTTTTGTAGGTTCTGCTTGTCTGAGGTGTAAGTGGTCGTAAGTATCATCCTTCTCTCTTTATCCCCTTTTGGCACAGTTCTTAAAGCTGTATCCTGATCCATGGAGGTAAATTTCTGGAAGTGTTGGTTAATCTGTTTCTCTTGATAGCCCCTCTGTAAGAATCGTGCTTTCATTTCTATCAGCTGTTGTTGGGCATTACTCTGTTTGCTGTTATTCCGCATAACCCGCTTAAATTGAGAGATAGGTAAAGCCTTCTTAAGTGATGGAGGATGACAGCTAGTAGCCTCCAACAGTGAGTTCCTATCTGTCTCCTTTTTGTACAAGGTTGTGCCCAACACACCGTCTTCCATAGATATTCGCAGGTCGAGGAAATCTACTGATGTAGAACTTTTAGTCATCTTAAATTGTAGCTTTGGATTAATGGTGTTTAATATCCTATGCCAATCATCTAATTCTTCCTCCGTACCTGACCATAGAATGATCAAATCATCTATGTAGCGTTTGAAATATTTAATGTGTTGGTGTAGAAATAGATCCGTGTCTCGTTCTTCAAATTCTGCCATAAATAAATTGGCGTACGATGGGGCCATATTAGACCCCATCGCCGTCCCTTGTAGTTGCAAAAAGAACGTTTTCTCGAACTTGAAGTAATTTCTGCTGAGGCAAAGATCCAATAGTTCATCCAACCACCAATCGCAGATACATGATCCGACATAGAGTAACCTGCACGACGACACATATAGTGTATTTATTACACTGTCCGTGTGGGTTATTCTATGTCGGGAAGACTATCGACGACTTGCGCACCCGTATGGCCAATCATCGTGCAGCCATTCGATTGGCTATAAAAAACAAGGGGTCAGACCAACCCGTGGCACGACATTTTGCGCTGACTGGCCATACGGTTGCTGACCTGAGATATGTGATCATTGATCACATTCCACCCCCAACTAGAGGGGGGGATAGGGACAGACTCCTGTTGCAGTGCGAGTCCAGGTGGATCTTCAATCTGGGCACTTTGGTGCCCGGAGGGTTGAATACCAACCTGGACTGGCACTGTTATCTGTGATACCATTAGTCTAGGGAGCATTATCCTGAAGATAGCAATAATTTGTATTATGATAGCCAGTATAGTCATACGTGGTGGTAGGTTTGACTTAAAATCTTGTCTATACCAATTCACAGTTTTTGAAATAGTTAGGTAAATTTGACACAGTAATCTACACGCATCGTAGGGATGTTAAGTGTTGTAACTATCTAGCTCTTACAGTGGA
>NC_069500.1:1401740583-1401815583 GCF_027579735.1 Bombina bombina
ACTGTGTATGTGTGTATAGATATATATATATATATATATATATATATATATATATGTGACTGTGTATATGTATATATATATATATATATATGTGTGACTGTGTATGTGTATATATATATATATATATAATTATATATATATATATATATGTGAGACTGTATATGTGTGTATATATATATGTGACTATATATATATATATATATATATATATATATATATATATATATATATACTGTGTGTATATGTGTTTATATGTGTATATGTGTATATATATGTGACTATGTATGTATATATATATATATATGTATGACTGTGTGTGTATATATATATATATATATATATATACTGTATATGTGACTGTGTATGTGTATATATATATATATATATATATATATATAAAAATATATATATGACTGTGTATGTGTATATATATATATATATATATATATATATGTGACTGTGTATGTGTGTGTATATATATATATATATATATATATATATATATATATATATATATATATATATACTGTATATGTGACTGTGTATGTGTGTGTATATATATATATGTGACTGTGTATTTGTATATATGTATATATATGACTGTATATGTGTATATATATATGTGAGTGTATGTATGTGTATATATATATATATATATATATATATGTGTGTGACTGTGTATGTGTGTATATATATATATGTATACTGTATTTGTGACTGTGTATATGTATATATATATGTGACTGTGTATGTGTGTGTATATATATATATATATATATATATATATATATATATATATATATATATATAACAGTCAAAAAAGGTTGTTTAGTAAAAGGGACTTCTGTATATAAATATTTTCACTTGTAAAGCCACCATGTGGATATCTATTCCACTCAACCCCTATGCAGGTTTAGAAGGACAGTTCACTGTAGAAAACCGCAATATACAAATTTCAAGGACTTCAAAACATCCCCTTATGCAAAAACAGCAGAAACAAAGTGCATCACAGAAGTAAAGTGCAGTGCATCATAGAAATAGCCAGGTGAGTTCCATGTGGGGCAAGCAGTAAACGCTGAATACGTCACCCTTCAACAGGCAATACAGTGTTGCCACAGGATATCGATAGCAATACCCAAGCAGCTAGTAGCTGTGCGACTCACCCTTCTTGCTTGTAGTTTCAAACGTGTACCTTAGGAAACCTGCTGTATGCTACGTGACCCACGGCGTCCAAGACAGCCTCGATGCCTCTATCCAGCCGGTTCCGGTCATGTGATGGGCGTCGGCCGTCACAGCCAATGGGATGCTTAGCCTACCAGGAGGCTTGCAGGATCCAACGTCGGAGGGGATGCCAAATATCAGAGATAGTAGGGGGAGTGGAGTAGAGGCACGCTCCTGATGCAGCCCAGAATGCCGGCAAAATAGACATCAAGCAAAAAGAATAGATATCCAGGCTGCGTTTAAAAATCAAAGTCTTTATTAAATTCCTCTTGGGATAAAAATGCAAAAAAGAAAGGGGGATCCAGCATAACAGTGTTACCAAAAGTTATTCCGCTAACATGTTTCGGTAAAGACCGTAATCATAGCTAATTGGAAACAGGTGTGCTGGCTATATAAAAGACAAAATCCACACTTATTGGACAAAAATAAGACCAATAGAAAAGGTACACTGTTGGACAAAAAACGTAATAAATATATATATAGAAAGAACTAATGCGCCCTGACAATTTAGTATATGTATATATACCCTAGCCTAGCATAATACAAAACATCAGATATAGTCATTAATAAGTATTCTGCAAAAAGTTATGATGAAAAAGATATAAAGATGAGATGAACAAAATGAACAGATGAATAAATGAAAAATAAATAAATAATAAAAGGTAATCATGGGGGGCATGAAATATTCTCATAGATCCAAAAGTGTAAAGGAATACACAAAATATGGAAGAGTAAAAGTAAAAGTAAAACTCAAACCAAAAGAGTAAGGCAATATAGCAAAACTAGTGTAAAATCTTAATGCAGAAGTTTGCATAATTATAAGGAAACTATGGAAGTGTATCTCTAAACATGCCTATACTATATAATATAAAATATACATATATAGAAAAGAGCGTATTATATGGCTGAAACAGATTGCAGCTTAGTAAATGCAACCTGCTGAAATAACTACAACTCAAACACAAGGAAGAAAATAAGTAACTATGCTCAGCTATATCCCTGTCGTAAATCGCAATTGTAAAAAAACCCTATCTAATATGAGTTTAAGAACTCAAATGTGTATCTCAATGTACACAGGTAACAGTGACCTATATAGGGAAATGAAGAAATACAACTGTACTGAAATAATAATATAATCAGTGGATACTGCTGAATGAGTGTAGTATGGTATGCGATGTACAGAGCAATACAAATAAACTGCATTAAAGGGCTGTATGGAGGAGTAGGTAAGAGGGACCCTATCTTAAAGGGATATAATGACGAAGAGATGTATGTAGGGGAACAAGAGGAGGCTAAGAGGGTATAAACCAACGGGAAAAAGGTGGGCAAACGTGAAAGGTGAAAGGATTACTTCCAATAGTTAATCAAATCGAATTCAGAGTTTAAACCCTCTGGTACTCTAGTACGCAATTTGAAGATCCAAAACATTTCACGCTTGCCCAACAATTGATTCCTGTCACCTCCTCTAGGTGGTGCCTTAACATGTTCAATAGCCTGCCATCTGAATGTGGCGTTACTCTTATTGTGAAAATTCCGAAAAT
The DNA here is from genome assembly GCF_027579735.1 of Bombina bombina. Taxonomy (NCBI): domain Eukaryota; kingdom Metazoa; phylum Chordata; class Amphibia; order Anura; family Bombinatoridae; genus Bombina; species Bombina bombina. Next base: position 1,401,743,346 of record NC_069500.1, read on the forward strand.
GCTTTACCAGAGGGGTACTAGCTTCACCTAGTTTGATAGTAGAAAGGTGGTTTCTAATTCTAGTGTTTACATCCGTAGTAGTGAGTCCTACATACTGGAGATGGCATTCTATACAGTAAAGTAAATAGACAACATAGGAGGATGTACAGTTAAGGCAAGTGGATATCTTATAAATGTCTCCAGTGACCTCTGACCTGAATTCATCGGAAATAATGATAAACTCACAGGGTCTACACCTCGATTTGCCGCACCTGTACATCCCCCTATGTTGCAACCAAGAGCTTTGTCTGTCTGGTTTCTTGATAGAAACTTCGGAGGGGGCCAGTATATTGCCTAGAGTTCTGTTCTTCCTATAGGAGCAACGTAAACCTCCCTCCACACAGCTAGCAAGACTGTCATCTGCGGAGAGCAAACTAAAATGTTTTTTGACAATCTTACATATTTCTCTGTAATCAGTACTGAAATCCGTCACAAATGTTATTTTATGTGAGGAGTTAATCTCCTCACCAGTCTTGGTACAGTTGGATCTATTCAAAAGGGACTGTCGATCCAAAAGGTCGACCTGTCTCTGAGCTCTATCTACCAGATGCCCAGGGTATCCTCTCTCTCTGAGTCTTTTCTGCATGTCTCTACTTTGCACTTTGTAATGATCGCTATTGCTGCAGTTCCGTTTGACCCTTATGAGCTGTCCTTTGGCTACTGCCATAGGGACATGTGCGGGGTGACAGCTCTTTGCATGAAGCAATGTATTTTTCGATATAGGTTTCCTATACATATTGCTTATAATCTGTCCATCATCCCCTGCAGTCAAAGTGAGGTCTAAGTAGTTAATAGTTCTAGAGTTAGTCTCAAATGTGAAACTCAGGCCAACATTATTAGAATTTAGAAAATCCACAAATTCAGACAAAGAATCCCCCGATCCCTGCCATATAAGGAGCAGATCGTCAATATACCGCCTATAAAAGGCGATATTATGTTTATGTGTATTACTATCTCCATAGATGTGGGACAGCTCCCACCAACCCATAAAGATGTTGGCATATGAGGGCGCAAATTTGGCCCCCATAGCTGTCCCACATCTCTGGAGATAGTACTGCTCACCAAAACGGAAATAATTGTGTGTCAGGGCAAAACCAGTTGCCCTCACCACATACTTGACAAAATCACTGTCCAAATCAGATAGATTTTCCAACATATAAGACAGAGCTTTTAGGCCTTCCTCATGTGGAATTGTGGAATACAACGATACCACATCTATTGTTAGCCACTTGTGCCTCTCAAGATCCCAACAAAAGGTGTCCACTAGATTTAATAGATCTTTGGTGTCCTTAAGATAGCTCTGTAGTGATGCCACTATAGGAAACAGTATGCTATCTAGCCACTGGGATAGGTGTTCCAAAAGGGAACCTATCCCACTGACTATAGGTCTTCCCTGTACCCCTATTAAGGATTTATGTACCTTGGGAAGATGGTGGAAGATGGGCACTACCGGATGATCTACTAATAGATACTCATAGGTATCACGGTCAAAAAACCCATCCTCCAAACCATCGTCCAAAAGGCACCTAAGCTCTTTCTGGAAGCGCGCAGTGGGATCCCTATCTAATCTCTGATAGTTAGCATCATTGTGAAGTTGTCTATGGGCCTCCTTAACATATTCAGATTTATCCAAAACCACAACAGATCCGCCTTTATCGGCGGACCTAATGACCAAATTTTCATTCTGTTGTAGCTCTAATAGTGCTTGTCTTTCTCTAAAAGATAGATTAGCCTTCCAATTCTTGGTCTCAATGTTATTAGAGGCCAAGGAAGTGAGGTCCCTCTCAATCCTCTTAAAAAAGGTTTCCAAGGCCGGACCACGACATTGCATGGGATAGAAGTCAGAAGTTTTTTTAAAACCACTATGACTTCTTATAGTCCCTGTAGCGGTCCCATTCAACCCCTGTCTACTAAGTTCATGCAGTGACACCAAGTCACAGGACTCAGAAAACGAAAGTTGTGTGGTATCCAAGATGGACATTTGTGATTGTACCAACTGTTCACCAGTGCCTAGAGCATTGTCAGAGTTATAGAAAAACTTTTTCAAAGTTAAATTTCTAATCAATCTATTAACATCTAGCAAAGTATTGAAGAGGTTAAATGAAGTGGTCGGAGAGAAATTCAGACCGTAACTAAGTACTTTTAATTGCATCTCAGATAATGTTACACTGGAGAGATTAATTACATTAGAGGTGTTGTCATTACTAGATGTCATTGGTATTTGGTACTCTTGTTTATCCTCTGTGGGTACCTCTTCTCTTGCCCTACCCCAGTTTTGATCTGTGCCTGTTGAAAAACCTGGTCAAAAGCCCTACGATCCTCTCCTAAAGTGTTCATTTCGTTAGCTGTACTCTGATTCATATTGCTTACATATTTCGTGCCCTTGGCATTATGTGCCTTAATTTGTGTATTGTTAGCAGTGTTAGTACCCTGTTTGTGTGAATTCTTAGGTATAACAGCTAAAGTATTCGTGGCATCATTTATGCTTACTTGTTTATGTGTACCTGATGTATTTTTCAGAATTCCCCTAGGTGGTTCTATACATTCTTCACCCCCTGAGGCACCATAGTCATCACCTGAGTCCCCTTCACTGCCTGAAGATTTATTAGTAGATGAGTGGTTGAGGGAGGTATGCTGTTGTTGTGGTGGTTGTGTCCTGCCTCTACCTCTACCTCTCCCTCTACTCCTGCTCTGGAATGATGATATTGAGGGGCTTCTCATAAAAGAACATAGACTACAGTTTGAGATCTGGACTTTTGAAAAATATATTAAATTGAACATTGTCCCCAGGGGTCTCAGGCTTAACAAATATCCCACCTTTGAGGTCTCCGACCAGGAGTTCGTTGAGACCTGGAACACAGTACTCACGGAATGTTCAATCAGATTAATGCATTTATTGATTATGTATAAAACGAAATTACTTACTGTTGTTAGAGGTGAAATTGAAAAACTGCAGATTGAATTGATTAATAGGAAAATAGAACCTGACTATCCCAAATTTGATGGTATTTTGAGATTGACCTTGTCTGAATCTAAGAAAGAGATTTTAGATACTAAACACTCCAAATATCTCAGGGATCAGTCAGACTATGACAACAAATCAGTATATATGTGGCATCATTCCAGAAATACTCCCAGCAATAATTCTAATAACAGGAGAGGTAGATCTAGGAGCAGGAGTAGAGGGAGAGGTAGAGGTAGAGGCAGGACACAACCACCACAACAACAGCATACCTCCCTCAACCACTCATCTACTAATAAATCTTCAGGCAGTGAAGGGGACTCAGGTGATGACTATGGTGCCTCAGGGGGTGAAGAATGTATAGAACCACCTAGGGGAATTCTGAAAAATACATCAGGTACACATAAACAAGTAAGCATAAATGATGCCACGAATACTTTAGCTGTTATACCTAAGAATTCACACAAACAGGGTACTAACACTGCTAACAATACACAAATTAAGGCACATAATGCCAAGGGCACGAAATATGTAAGCAATATGAATCAGAGTACAGCTAACGAAATGAACACTTTAGGAGAGGATCGTAGGGCTTTTGACCAGGTTTTTCAACAGGCACAGATCAAAACTGGGGTAGGGCAAGAGAAGAGGTACCCACAGAGGATAAACAAGAGTACCAAATACCAATGACATCTAGTAATGACAACACCTCTAATGTAATTAATCTCTCCAGTGTAACATTATCTGAGATGCAATTAAAAGTACTTAGTTACGGTCTGAATTTCTCTCCGACCACTTCATTTAACCTCTTCAATACTTTGCTAGATGTTAATAGATTGATTAGAAATTTAACTTTGAAAAAGTTTTTCTATAACTCTGACAATGCTCTAGGCACTGGTGGACAGTTGGTACAATCACAAATGTCCATCTTGGATACCACACAACTTTCGTTTTCTGAGTCCTGTGACTTGGTGTCACTGCATGAACTTAGTAGACAGGGGTTGAATGGGACCGCTACAGGGACTATAAGAAGTCATAGTGGTTTTAAAAAAACTTCTGACTTCTATCCCATGCAATGTCGTGGTCCGGCCTTGGAAACCTTTTTTAAGAGGATTGAGAGGGACCTCACTTCCTTGGCCTCTAATAACATTGAGACCAAGAATTGGAAGGCTAATCTATCTTTTAGAGAAAGACAAGCACTATTAGAGCTACAACAGAATGAAAATTTGGTCATTAGGTCCGCCGATAAAGGCGGATCTGTTGTGGTTTTGGATAAATCTGAATATGTTAAGGAGGCCCATAGACAACTTCACAATGATGCTAACTATCAGAGATTAGATAGGGATCCCACTGCGCGCTTCCAGAAAGAGCTTAGGTGCCTTTTGGACGATGGTTTGGAGGATGGGTTTTTTGACCGTGATACCTATGAGTATCTATTAGTAGATCATCCGGTAGTGCCCATCTTCCACCATCTTCCCAAGGTACATAAATCCTTAATAGGGGTACAGGGAAGACCTATAGTCAGTGGGATAGGTTCCCTTTTGGAACACCTATCCCAGTGGCTAGATAGCATACTGTTTCCTATAGTGGCATCACTACAGAGCTATCTTAAGGACACCAAAGATCTATTAAATCTAGTGGACACCTTTTGTTGGGATCTTGAGAGGCACAAGTGGCTAACAATAGATGTGGTATCGTTGTATTCCACAATTCCACATGAGGAAGGCCTAAAAGCTCTGTCTTATATGTTGGAAAATCTATCTGATTTGGACAGTGATTTTGTCAAGTATGTGGTGAGGGCAACTGGTTTTGCCCTGACACACAATTATTTCCGTTTTGGTGAGCAGTACTATCTCCAGAGATGTGGGACAGCTATGGGGGCCAAATTTGCGCCCTCATATGCCAACATCTTTATGGGTTGGTGGGAGCTGTCCCACATCTATGGAGATAGTAATACACATAAACATAATATCGCCTTTTATAGGCGGTATATTGACGATCTGCTCCTTATATGGCAGGGATCGGGGGATTCTTTGTCTGAATTTGTGGATTTTCTAAATTCTAATAATGTTGGCCTGAGTTTCACATTTGAGACTAACTCTAGAACTATTAACTACTTAGACCTCACTTTGACTGCAGGGGATGATGGACAGATTATAAGCAATATGTATAGGAAACCTATATCGAAAAATACATTGCTTCATGCAAAGAGCTGTCACCCCGCACATGTCCCTATGGCAGTAGCCAAAGGACAGCTCATAAGGGTCAAACGGAACTGCAGCAATAGCGATCATTACAAAGTGCAAAGTAGAGACATGCAGAAAAGACTCAGAGAGAGAGGATACCCTGGGCATCTGGTAGATAGAGCTCAGAGACAGGTCGACCTTTTGGATCGACAGTCCCTTTTGAATAGATCCAACTGTACCAAGACTGGTGAGGAGATTAACTCCTCACATAAAATAACATTTGTGACGGATTTCAGTACTGATTACAGAGAAATATGTAAGATTGTCAAAAAACATTTTAGTTTGCTCTCCGCAGATGACAGCCTTGCTAGCTGTGTGGAGGGAGGTTTACGTTGCTCCTATAGGAAGAACAGAACTCTAGGCAATATACTGGCCCCCTCCGAAGTTTCTATCAAGAAACCAGACAGACAAAGCTCTTGGTTGCAACATAGGGGGATGTACAGGTGCGGCAAATCGAGGTGTAGACCCTGTGAGTTTATCATTATTTCCGATGAATTCAGGTCAGAGGTCACTGGAGACATTTATAAGATATCCACTTGCCTTAACTGTACATCCTCCTATGTTGTCTATTTACTTTACTGTATAGAATGCCATCTCCAGTATGTAGGACTCACTACTACGGATGTAAACACTAGAATTAGAAACCACCTTTCTACTATCAAACTAGGTGAAGCTAGTACCCCTCTGGTAAAGCATTTTCGGAATTTTCACAATAAGAGTAACGCCACATTCAGATGGCAGGCTATTGAACATGTTAAGGCACCACCTAGAGGAGGTGACAGGAATCAATTGTTGGGCAAGCGTGAAATGTTTTGGATCTTCAAATTGCGTACTAGAGTACCAGAGGGTTTAAACTCTGAATTCGATTTGATTAACTATTGGAAGTAATCCTTTCACCTTTCACGTTTGCCCACCTTTTTCCCGTTGGTTTATACCCTCTTAGCCTCCTCTTGTTCCCCTACATACATCTCTTCGTCATTATATCCCTTTAAGATAGGGTCCCTCTTACCTACTCCTCCATACAGCCCTTTAATGCAGTTTATTTGTATTGCTCTGTACATCGCATACCATACTACACTCATTCAGCAGTATCCACTGATTATATTATTATTTCAGTACAGTTGTATTTCTTCATTTCCCTATATAGGTCACTGTTACCTGTGTACATTGAGATACACATTTGAGTTCTTAAACTCATATTAGATAGGGTTTTTTTACAATTGCGATTTACGACAGGGATATAGCTGAGCATAGTTACTTATTTTCTTCCTTGTGTTTGAGTTGTAGTTATTTCAGCAGGTTGCATTTACTAAGCTGCAATCTGTTTCAGCCATATAATACGCTCTTTTCTATATATGTATATTTTATATTATATAGTATAGGCATGTTTAGAGATACACTTCCATAGTTTCCTTATAATTATGCAAACTTCTGCATTAAGATTTTACACTAGTTTTGCTATATTGCCTTACTCTTTTGGTTTGAGTTTTACTTTTACTTTTACTCTTCCATATTTTGTGTATTCCTTTACACTTTTGGATCTATGAGAATATTTCATGCCCCCCATGATTACCTTTTATTATTTATTTATTTTTCATTTATTCATCTGTTCATTTTGTTCATCTCATCTTTATATCTTTTTCATCATAACTTTTTGCAGAATACTTATTAATGACTATATCTGATGTTTTGTATTATGCTAGGCTAGGGTATATATACATATACTAAATTGTCAGGGCGCATTAGTTCTTTCTATATATATATTTATTACGTTTTTTGTCCAACAGTGTACCTTTTCTATTGGTCTTATTTTTGTCCAATGAGTGTGGATTTTGTCTTTTATATAGCGAGCACACCTGTTTCCAATTAGCTATGATTACGGTCTTTACCGAAACATGTTAGCGGAATAACTTTTGGTAACACTGTTATGCTGGATCCCCCTTTCTTTTTTGCATTTTTATCCCAAGAGGAATTTAATAAAGACTTTGATTTTTAAACGCAGCCTGGATATCTATTCTTTTTGCTTGATATATATATATATATATATATATATATATATATATGCTTTGGTGAAAGAAGAGGCACTCACAGGTCTTAATAATTTCAAATATTTAGAACTTTATTGTTGCAAATTATCCGCCTTCGCAGGGACCTTTGTCAAGACTGTGTCGATCGTTGCTAGGGCTTTATGTTCAAAGATTCATCCTTGGCAGGTTCACATATAGGGATCTAAGTAGACCGCAATATACCTGTAGCATGAGCAGTAGCAAAGCAGTGTTAACACACAAAGTATAAGCTGGAAAGTAGAACGTGTCCATCAACACGTGACAACAACCACCAATGCCTTTGTGGTCTGGTGGCATGTTGTAAGTATTGGTGGCATTGGTGGTTGTTATCATGTGACCACACCCAGCGCATCGGAACTAACTTTCCACACTGCTGACTTCTGGTCGTGTTGATGGACTATGGGATTATGATGCCCCGTATAAGCTGACTGGTTGTAAGACATTAAGGGGCATATTTATCAATGTGCGGGCGAAGTAGCGTATCACGTCTGCGGTACATCGATAAATGCCGACATTACACCAGCTAACTCCGTAACATAAAACTCTTAACTAAAGTGCTAAAAAGTACACTAACACCCATAAACTACCTATTAACCCCTAAACCGAGCCCCCCCCCACATCGCAAACACTTAAATAAAGTTTTTAACCCCTAATCTGCGAACCGGACATCACCACCACTTAAATAAATGTATTAACCCCTAAACCGCCACACTCCTGCCTTGCAAACACTAGTTAAATATTATTAACCCCTAATCTGCCGTCCCTAACATCGCCGACACCTACCTACATTTAGTAACCCCTAATCTTCCGCCCCCAACTTTGCCGCCACTATACTAAATGTATTAACCCCTAAACCTAAGTCTAACCCTAACAACCCTAACTTAAATATAATTTAAATAAAATGAAATAAAATTACTACAATTAAATAAATTAATCCTATTTAAAACCAAATACTTACCTATAAAATAAACCCTAAACTAGCTACAATATAACTAATAGTTACATTGTAGCTATCTCAGGGTTTATTTTTATTTTACAGGCAACTTTGTATTTATTTTAACTAGGTACAATAGTTATTAAATAGTTATTAACTATTTAATAACTTCCTAGTTAAAAAGAAAGACAAATTTAACTGTAAAATAAACCCTAACCTAAGTTACAATTACACCTGACACTACACTATAATTAAATTAATTCCCTAAACTAACTACAATTAAATACAATTAAATAAACTAAATTACGAAAAAAAAACCTCTAAATTAAAGAAAATAAAAAAATACAAATTTTTAAAATAATTACACCTAATCTAATCCCCTTAATAAAATAAAAAAGCCCCCCCAAAAAATAAAATTCCCTACCCTATACTAAATTACAAATTGCCCTTAAAAGGGCCTTTTGCGGGGCATTGCCCCAAATTAATCAGCTCTTTTACATGTAAAAAAAAATACAATACCCCCCCCAACATTAAAACCCACCACCCATACACCCAACCCTACTCTAAAACTCACCCAAACCCCCCTTAATAAAAAATAAAACTAAGGCCTTGAAGATTACCCTACCTTGAGACGTCTTCACCCAGCCGGGCCGAAGTCCTCCAAGAAGCCGGGCACAAGTGATCCTACAGACGGCCAGAAGTCTTCATCCAATCCGGGCAGAAGAGGTCCTCCAGAGGGGCAGAAGTCTTCATCCAGGCGGCATCTTCTATCTTCATCCTTCTGGCACGGAGCGGGTCCATCTTCAATCCAGCCGACGCAGAGCATCCTCTTCCAACGAAGTCCACCAGACGAATGAAGGTTCCTTTAAATGACGTCATCCAAGATGGTGTCCCTTGAATTCCAATTGGCTGATAGGATTCTATCAGCCAATCGGAATTAAGGTATGAAAAATCCTATTGGCTTATGCAATCAGCCAATAGAATTGAGCTTGCATTCTATTGGCTGATTGGAACAGCCAATAGAATGTGAGCTCAATCCTATTGGATAATTGGATCAGCCAATAGGATTGAACTTCAATTCTATTGGCTGATTGCATCAGTCAATAGGATTTTTCCTACCTTAATTCCGATTGGCTGATAGAATCCTATCAGCCAATCAGAATTCAATGGACGCCATCTTGGATTACGTCATTTAAAGGAACCTTCATTTGTCTGGTGGACTTCATTGGAAGAGGATGCTCCGCGTCGGCTGGATTGAAGATGGACCCGCTCCGCTCCGGATGGATGAAGATAGAAGATGCCTCCTGGATGAAGACTTCTGCCCCTCTGGAGGACCTCTTCTGCCTGGATCGGATGAAGACTTCTGCCCCTCTGGAGGACCTCTTCAGCCCGGATCGGATGAAGACTTCTGGCCATTTGGAGGATCACTTGTGCCCGGCTTCTTGGAGGACTTCGGCCCGGCTGGGTGAAGACATCTCAAGGTAGGGTGATCTTCAAGGGGTTAGTGTTAGGTTTTATTAAGGGGGGTTTGGGTGGGTTTTAGAGTAGGGTTGGGTGTGTGGGTGGTGGGTGTATACTTGTGGGATACAATACCAAAGCAACAGGACACGGATGAAAGGGAGGGACAAGACAGAGACCTAAACAGAAGGCACCACTACTTGAAGAACGTTCCTCCCAAAAACAGCCTCAGAAGAAGCAAAAGTATCAAATTTGTAGAATTTGGAAAAAATGTGACAACCAAGTCGCAGCCTTACAAATCTGTTCAACAGAAGCATCGTTTTTAAAGACCCATGTGGAAGCCACAGCCCTAGTAGAATGAGCCGTAATTCTTTCAGGAGGCTGCTGTCCAGCAGTCTCATATGCCAGGCGGATGATACTCCTCAGCCAAAAAGAAAGAGAGGTAGCCGTAGCTTTCTGACCCCTACGCTTTCCAGAATAAACAATGAATAATGAAGATGATTGATGGAAATCCTTAGTGGCCTGTAAGTAAAACTTTAAGGCACGGACCATGTCCAGGTTATGTAACAGACGCTCCTTCTTAGAAGAAGGATTAGGACACAAGGAAGGAACAACAATTTCCTGATTAATATTCTTATTAGAAACAACCTTAGGAAGAAAACCAGGTTTAGTACGTAAAACCACCTTATCAGAATGAAATATGAGATAAGGCGAATCCCACTGTAATGCTGAAAGCTCAGAAACTCTTCGAGCAGAAGAAATAGCAACTAAAAACAGAACTTTCCAAGAAAACAATTTAATATCTATGGAATACATAGGTTCAAACGGAACCCCTTGAAGAACTAGAAGAACTAAATTCAAACTCCAGGGAGGAGTAACTGGTCTAAAAACAGGCTTAATTCTGGTTAGAGCCTGACAAAAAGACTGAACATCTGGCACATCTGCCAAACGTTTGTGAAATAAAATTGTCAATGCAGAAATTTGTCCCTTTAAGGAACTCACTGATAAGCCTTTCTCCAATCCTTCTTGGAGAAAAAACAGAATCCTAGGAATCCTAACTTTACTCCATGAGTAACCCTTGGATTCACACCAATAAAGATATTTATGCCATATCGTATGATAGAACTTTCTAGTGACAGGCTTTCTGGCCTGTATCAAAGTACTGATAACCGAATCAGAGAATCCTCGCTTCAATAAAATCAAGTGTTAAATGTCCACCCAGTCAGCTGCACAGAAATTAGATTTGGATGTTGGAAAGGACCTTGAATGAGAAGGTCCTGTCTCAAAGGATGTTTCCACGGTGGCAGAGAGGACATGTCCACTAGATCCGCATACCAAGTTTTGCGTGGCCATGCAGGCGCTATCAGGATCACTGAAGCTCTCTCCTGTTTGATTTGAGCAATCACGCGTGGAAGGAGAGGAAATGGTGGAAACACATAAGCTAGGCTGAACAACCAAGGCACTGCCAAGGCATCTATCAGTTCGGCCTGAGGATCCCTCAACCTGGATCCGTATCTTGGGAGCTTGGCATTCTGTTGAGACGCCATTAGATCCAACTCCAGTCTGCCCCATCTGAGAATCAGTGAGGCAAAAACCTCTGGGTGAAGTTCCCACTCCCCCGGATGAAAGGTCTGTCATAAGCTAGGCTGAACAACCAAGGCACTGCCAAGGCATCTATCAGTTGAAAACGTGGTTCCATGAGAACAAATATTTAGAATCTGAAAGTAAGGATGTGGGTATTGAGTGGAAATTGAAAGATTTATCTTTAAAAAATAAAAGTATGTTTAACCCATCTTCCAATAATCACAGTGTTAATACATTCATCAAGCTGGTTTGTAATGATATAGAGAAATTGAAATGTAAGGATGAAAGAAGAATTTTAAAAAAACAATATAAGAACAAAGCTGGAGGGTTTAATCTAACTAAAGGTGAACATAAGGCCATAAAGGAGTTGAAAAGTAAATCCAGAGAGCTAACTATTAAAAAAGCGGATAAAGGCGGGGCCACCATAGTGTTAGATAGAACAGATTATATAAATGAAATTGAGGACCAACTTAAAGATAAGGAGACATATCAGAAACTAAATTATAACCCTGTGAGTAAAATTCAGAAAGAAATTGAATCAACATTAAATAAGGCTTTTGAGAACAAATTAATAGATAAGAAATTGAGAGATTATTTGTTTAATAAAGAGCCAAAGAATCCAGTGTTCTATACTGTACCCAAAGTACATAAGAATTTAACTGCACCACCAGGGAGGCCCATAGTCTCAAGTGTTAATTCCGCCTTAACCAATATCTCAACATTTCTGGATAAAATATTACAGCCAGAGGTGAAACAGATATCGTCGTATTTAAAAGATACAGGAGACTTCATGAATAAAGCTAAAGAATTATGTCTAGAATCAGACAAATTTTTGCTTTATACAATGGATGTAAAGAGCCTCTACACGGCTATCAAGCACGAAACAGGAATTGGCATAATTAAAAAAGTATGTAAAGTAAATAAGAAATGCTCAGATTTGCAAGTAGAATTTATTGAGAATTTATTAAGGCTTATCCTCTATTGGAATCATTTTTTATTCCAAGATGACTGGTACATTCAGGTAAAAGGAACAGCCATGGGGACTAACGTTGCTCCATCATATGCCAACCTATTCATGAGTGAAATTGAAGAAAGAATAGTGTATGAAAATGAAAAATTCCGTCTATACGGCGCCACCTGGTGGAGATTTATAGACGATGTGTTTGGCATATGGTGGGGCAGCGTGGAGTCCCTTATGGAGTTCGTTAATGAAATAAATGGAGCAGTCAAAGGATTAGAATTTTCTATAGAATGGAGTGAAGAATCAGTAACATTCTTAGACACTAGAGTAACCAAAGAGGGAAATAAGCTAGTATTTGATCTGTATAAAAAAGACACAGATAGAATCACATTATTAAGCTATGATAGTTTCCATCCAAGAGGGTTAATAAATTCACTTCCAAAGAGTCAGTTGCTAAGGGTGGATAGGATTGTGACTAAGCCAGAAATTAAACAAACAAGAATGAAGGAAATGCAGAAAAAATTCCTAGATAGAGGGTATCCTAATACATTAATTGAAAAGCATACCAACAATATGATAAATAAAGGGAAAAACTTAAGAGAAAGGGATAAAGAAGATAAGTTGATATTGGTCACTCAATTTAACCCTAATAGTGAAGAAATTAAACGTATTGTAACAAAGCATTGGCACATATTAAAAGAGTGCAATAAGGAAATTGAGCTTTTCAAAAACCCCCCGCTAATGGCGTATAGGAGAGTAAAAAACTTAAAAGACCAACTCACCAGTACAGATGTAGGGAACAAGAAACAAGCAAGACAAACACTCCTAGGAAATAAAAACAAAGGAACATTTCCTTGTCTAGGTTGTATGAGCTGCCATTCTGTAATTAAAGGCAGGTATTTTTTCCACCCTAGAACAGGGAAGAAATATGAGATAAGAGAACACCATACATGTGAGTCAAAATATGTTATCTACCTCATAAAATGCAATTGTTCCCTAATCTACATAGGGGAAACTACTCGTATGGTTAGGGACAGAATATGCCAGCACCGTTCAAATATTCGGTGCAAAAATCTTGAAGCCCCAGTGTCCTATCATTTCTTGAAATGTGGACACCAGATAAGCCAATTATGATGGCAAGTCATAGACAGTGTGGGTCCCCAGAGAAATGGTAGTAATCGGGAAAAAATATTGAAGGAAAAAGAAATGTATTGGATATATGAACTAGGATGTATGGAACCAAATGGTCTTAATAGAGACTATGATTGGTCAATTTTTCTGTAATAAAAGATCAATAATTAATTACCCTGTATGAAATATATCGTAAAATGATTTCCTTGTATGAAATGTATTGTAAAATTTATTCTATCAAAAGTTTATTCTATCTAAATTTGTTCATTGTATGGCTATTGTTCTAAGTATGCATAATTGATTATAAACAGGACTGCATAAATTTAAATTCAAGTTTAAAATGCATCAATTTTCTAAAAGTATGTAAGTGCAAACAGATACTAATACTTAGTTTGTATAACAAAGTAATGTTTTTAAACTGTTATATTTTTGTTGGTCAGTAGATGGCAGCAGAGCCACTGAATGTAGTGGTTGGCGCGAAACTGAGGGCTTTAAATTTGTTTCAAATGATGCAATGTATTAGCATGAGTAAGAGTGGCAACACTCGAAACGTCGCATTTTATATCTGTATGTTTAACAGAAAATAAAAAAAAATAATTGATATTATAGTGCTGTGGACAAAATTACTTGTATCAGTTGGGCCTGAGGATCCCTCGACCTGGATCCGTATCTTGGGAGCTTGGCATTCTGTTGAGATGCCATTAGATCCAACTCCGGTCTGCCCCATCTGAGAATCAGTGAGGCAAAAACCTCTGGGTGAAGTTCCCACTCCCCCGGATGAAAGGTCTGTCGACTTAGAAAATCTGCTTCCCAGTTCTCTACTCCTGGGATGTAGATTGCTGACAGATGACAAGAGTGGGCCTCTGCCCAATGGATTATCTTGGATACTTCTCTCATCGCTAAGGAACTCCTTGTTCCCCCTTGATGATTGATATAAGCCACAGTCGTGATGTTGTCCGACTGGAAAATGCTGAATTTGGCCGAAGCCAACTGAGGCCACGCCTGAAGCACATTGAATATTGCCCTCAGTTCCAGAATATTGATTGGAAGTAGAATCTCCACCTGAGTCCAAAGACCCTGAGCCTTCAGGGAATTCCAGACTGCACCCCAGCCCAGAAGGCTGGCATCCGTTGTCACTATCACCCACGAGGGTCTGTGGAAACATGTCCCCTGGGACAGATGATCCGGCGACAACCACCAAAGAAGAGAGTCTCTGGTCTCATGATCCAGATTTATCTGAGGAGATAAATTTGCATAGTCCCCATTCCACTGTCCGAGCATGCACAGCTGCAGTGGTCTGAGATGAAAGCGAGCAAATGGAATGATGTCCATTGCCGCTACCATTAATCCAATTACCTCCATACACTGAGCCACTGATGGCCGAGGAATGGACTGAAGTGCTCGGCAAGTATTTAGAATCTTTGATTTTCTGACTTCCGTTAGAAATATTTTCATCGCTACCCAGTCTATCAGAGTTCCCAAGAAAGGAACCCTTGTCTTTGGAACAAGTGAACTTTTCTTTATGTTCACCTTCCAACCGTAAGTTCTCAGGAAAGACAACACTGTGTCCATGTGAGACTTTGTCAGTTGATATGTTGATGCCTGGATCAGAATATCGTCCAGATAAGGCGCCACTGCTATGCCTCACGGTCTGAGAACCGCCAAAAGAGACCCTAGAACCTTTGTGAAGATTCTGGGTGCTGTGGCCAACCCGAAGGGAAGAGCCACGAACTGATAATGTTTGTCCAAGAAAGCAAACCTTAGAAACTGATGATGATCCTTGTGGATAGGAATATGAAGATAAGCATCCTTCAAGTCCACAGTAATCATATATTGACCCTCCTGGATCATTGATAACATTGTTCGTATAGTCTCCATCTTGAATGATGGGACTCTGGGAAACTTGTTTAGACACTTGAGGTCTAAGATGGGTCTGAAATTTCCCTCTTTTTTGGGAACCACAAATAGACTTGAGTAGAACCCCTGTCCCTGTTCCGATCTTGGAACGGGACAAATTACTCCCATGGTAAAAAGGTCTTTTAAACAGCGTAAAAACGCCTCTCTTTTAATCTGGTCTGCAGATAATCTTGAAAGATGAAATCTCCCCCTTGGGAGAAAGTCATTGAATTCCAATTGATAAACGGGGGTCACTATTTCTAGTGCCCAGGGGTCCTGAACATCTCTTGCCCAAGCTTGGGCAAAGAAAGAGAGTCTGCCCCCTACTAGATCCGGTCCCGGATCGGGGGGCCGCCCCTTCATGCTGTCTTAGTAACAGCATCTGGCTTTTTGGATCGTTTACCTTTATTCCAGTTCTGGTTGGGTCTCCAGACTGACTTAGATTGGGTAAAATTCCCCTCCTGCTTTGTAGAAGAAGAGGAAGCGGAGGGTCCTCCTTTAAAGTTCCGAAAGGAACGAAAATTATTTTGTTTACCCCTCATCTTGACAGACTTATCCTGAGGTAGGGCATGGCCTTTACCTTCTGTAATGTCGGAAATGATTTCCTTCAATTCAGGCCCAAAAAGGGTCTTACCTTTAAATGGAATAGCTAAAAGCTTAGTTTTTGATGACACATGAGCAGACCAAGATTTGAGCCATAATACCCTACGCGCTAGAATAGCAAATCCTGCATTTTTCGCCGCTAATTTAGCAATTTGAAAAGCGGCATCAGTAATAAAAGAATTAGCTAGCTTGAGAGCCTTAATTCTATCCAAAATGTCATCTAATGGGGTCTCAACCTTAAGAGACTCTTCCAGAGCCGCAAACCAAAAATCTGCTGTAGAAGTTACTGGAACAATGCAAGCTGTAGGTTGTAAAAGAAAACCCTGATTAATAAATAATTTCTTCAGAAGTCTTGTAGGGACCAGAGTGGATCTTAGTTACAACTGCTAAGATCATCAACCTCAGGGCAGAAATCTTCTTCCATAACCCCCTGAGGAAAATAGTACACACTGGTACCATTTAAAATAAAAAAACTTCTGGATTGAAGAAAATAAAACTAACACCTCACTTTACCTCTTCCCAGTATAACACAGGCAAAGAGAATGACTGGAGGTGGAGGGGAAGGGAGGAGCTATATATACAGCTCTGCTGTGGTGCTCTTTGCCACTTCCTGTTAGCAGGAGGATAATATCCCACAAGTAAGGATGAAATCCATGGACTCGTCGTATCTTGTAGAAGAAATAGGTCTGGTCTTTACATTTCTCCAGGGCTGCTTTTTATTTCCAGTCTAGTCTTGACGAATGCGATATCCATTGAAAGTATAAGGCACGCAAAAGGGATGTCAGCTGTGTTAAACATTCTCTGGTAAACTTGTTTTACAATGGACCTGTAATATTAATTTGTGTGCTAATTTTAGTGTGTTCTAGCGATATTGATTTTATTCCACTTGTAATCTGGGCCAAAGTAGGGATACACTTCATAAATGTCATAGAGATGTTAAAAAAACTGTGGACATTCTGTAATGTATACATTGTATACCTAAAATCAAAGCCAAGAGTAAAAACTATTACTAAGATATCCCAACTTTAAAATTAAGAAGAATAGCTACATACTCTCTCACACGCACATTCTTTCATAAACTTTCACAAACACACACAAACGTGTACACACACTCTCGCTTACACAGACTTACACACATACATATTCTTACAAACACACATACTTACACGTATACTCTCACACACATTCTCTCACACTCACACACATACAAATTCTCACAAACACACACACACACACCTACACAAACACACATTCTCACAAACACAAACTTCTACACACTCTTACAAACACACAGACACACACACACATACATTCTCAGACACATTCTCTCACACTCACACACATATACATTCTCACAAACAAACACACTCTCACACTCACACACACACTCACACATACACACACATATTCTCTCACACTCATACACATTCTCACAAACAAGCACATTCTCACAAACAAGCACACTCTCACACAAACACACACTCTCACAAACACAAACTTCTACACACATACTCTTACAAACACACGCACTCACACATACACTCTCACACACAGTCTCTCACCCTCATGCACATACCCATTCTTACAAACACATATACTCACATACACACTCTCACACATATACACACACATTCTCTCACACTCACACACATACACATTCACACAAACACACACACTCTCACACACACACACATTCTCACAAACAAACACACTCTCACACACACATTCTCTCACACTCACACACTCTCTCACACACACACAAACATTCTCTCACACACTCTCACACACACACACACACAAACATTCTTTCACACTCACACAAACATTCTCTCACACACTCACACACACACACAAACATTCTCTCACACTCACACACATACACATTCTCACAAACACACACACTCTTACACAAACACACACACTCACAAACACAAACTTCTACACACACTCTCTTACAAACACACACACTCACACATACACTTACACACCATCTCTCACCCTCATGCACATAAACATTCTTACAAACACACATACACACTCTCTCACACAAACATTCATACATTCATACAGTCACATGCATTCACACAAAATAAACACTCATATATAAAAACACATTTTTACACACACAGTACAGTAAATATTGCAAATCAAACTTCAAAGAGATAAAGAGCATGATGGTCACATTTTGTACAGTTTCTTGGTAATAAATGAGACTGTAGTTTTTCTTAAAGGGACATGAAACCCAAAAATGTTCTTTCATGATTCAGATAGAGAGACCCATTTATCAAGCTCTGTATGGGGCTTGTGGGCTTGTGTTTCTGGCGAGACCGCTGCTCTATAACCCTGTATAACCCTTCCTTTTTGGTATTTAGAAGGCCGCAAAATGCCACTGCGCACCACACATGTATTATGCCCAGCATTGAAGGGGTTAATTAGGAAGCTTGTAGGGAGCTTTTAGGGTTAATTTTAGCTTTAGTATAATGTAGTAGACAACCTAAAGTATTGATCTAGGCCCATTTTGGTATATTTCATGCCACCATTTCACCGCCAAATGCTAACAAATAAAAATAAAGCGTTAAATTTTTCACAATTTTAGGTTTCTCACTGAAATTATTTACAAACAGCTTGTGCAATTATGGCATAAATGGTTGTAAAAGCTTCTCTGGGATCCCCTTTGTTCAGAAATAGCAGACATATATGGCTTTGGCTTTGCTTTTTGGTAATTAGAAGGCAGCTAAATGCCGTTGCGCACCACACGTGTATAATGCCCAGCATTGAAGGGGTTAATTAGGGAGCTTGTAGGGAGCTTGCAGGGTTAATTTTAGCTTTAGTGTAGGTATCAACCTCCCACATGACACATCACACCCCCTGATCCCTCCCAAACAGCTCTCTTCCCTCCCCCACCCCACAATTGTCCCCGCCATCTTAAGTACTGGCAGTAAGTCTGCCAGTACTAAAATAAGAGTTTTTTGGGGATTTAAAAAAAAAAAAAAAAGATAATTCTGCTCTGTAGGATCCCCCCAAACAGCTCTCTAACCCCCCTCTCGGCCTTATTATGCGCCATATTGGGTACTGGCAGCTGTCTGCCAGTACCCAGTTTGAAATCAAATATGTTTTTTTAGAACATTTTATTATTTTGTTATTTTAAAAATAGTATTTTCTGCAGTGTAGCTGCCCCCCCTCAACCCCCAACTTCCCACCCTCCCAGATCGTTAACATTTGTAATGTTCCCACCCTCTCTCCCACCGAGTACCACCTTACAGTGTTCCATAGTGTAGGGTTCCCACCCGCGCGCGCGCACCCGCTCCCGTGCACCCGCGTGCACTCGATCCCGCCCCCCTTCCCCACCGATGGCCGCCCACCCGCCTCCCACGATCAGCTCCCACCCACCAACGAACAGGGCCATTGATGGCCGATGCAGAGAGGGCCACAGGGTGGCTCTCTCTTCATCGGACGGCTTAAAAATGTTATAGCAGGATGCCTCAATATCGAGGCATCACTGCTATAACATGAAAGCAGTTGGAAGTGATCAGGATCGCTTCCACTGCTTTCAAAGACCAACGACGTACGGGGTACGTCCTTGGTCATTAACTGCATTTTTTTGCAGGACGTACCCCATACGTCGTTGGTCGTTAAGGGGTTAAACACTTAGGGCTAGATTACAAGTGGAGCGGTATTTTGCGTGTTCAGTATAGCAAAAACTCCACTAGTATTTTCATTTCTGGTATTAAAAGTTGAAAGCAGTTACCCAACTTTACATATAAATACATTAATACATTATATATATATATATATATATATATATATATACATACATATACATTTTTAGACATGTATGTATCTCAATGTTAAAGTCCTTTGCAGACTTTTTTTTCTAACACCCCAGATCTCTTATCTTTGAGTCCTTATAACACTGTCTAATAAAAATTATTTAAAAAAAATATTGCACAGAAAAGTTATAAGTATAACTGTACTTTTTAATATATTATTGATGTGTTTTGTGACACTTTTTTATTTTCAGAAAACAGTTAACCACAGCTCTGAGTTCGCAGTAAGGATTCTAGCGCTCAATTTATAATATGAGCGCAAATTTAATCGGAGCGCAAACGATCGTGATCTAGCCATTAATAAATGCTAAATAGAATGATGCATTCAAAGAAAAGATTAGCCTGAGAATAACACGTAGATGTATTTTTTAAAGTTTCATTAGCTGTTTAATATTAACAAAATAAGTGTAAAGTTTTAGTATCTATGTTGTAACTTAGGGTACCTTCTCTGCGGTCGCCAATTAGGGACAGTTATAAATAGGTCACTAGAGTGTGCAGCCAATGGCTGTGTGGAATATAACAGTGTTCTGCACTTCCATTTCTAACAGGAACTGAAAAGCTCACAATTTTAGAGTGGAATTACTGTGAAAAGGGACAAAATAAATAATAAAAGTATATTGCAGACTTTTTTAATATAAATATGATTTATCCTTTTATATTACCATCTTAAAGTGTTTAATGTCCCTTTAAGTGTCCACTTAATGTAAAAGGATTTCTATGCCTCTATGCATTCCAAATAGGGCCTAAAAAAAGTGACACTGCACATTTTCTTTTATATGTGTTACAAGCAGCAATACGGGAGTTACATCACTGTTGTGTTTGTGTGTGCTCTTGGCAGTAAAAAATAGGGGTTCCCTCAAGAGCCTACCCAAGCGGAGGCAAAGGGATTGGCAGCAAAGAAACAATGAGAAAAATAAAGAGGAAAATAAAATCACTTACTTAATATAATATAACAGTAGATACAATAAAATCACTTATTTAATATGGCCGTAATACATAAAATGAAGTACAATAATCATGGATCCATGAAATTAATACAATGGTGCTAAAAGGCAAATAAAAACAGTATAACAATAATATAAGAACAATAAATTGCACAATATAAAAACAATGGAATAGATTGCACAATGATAATGGCTAGTGGGCCAGAAGACTTGAAGAAATGAATTGTGGGCTAGGGCTTGGGCCCATCCAAACGTGAACAGTGCAGAACTTGTGTGAATATATCCAATAGAATGTCAATTCTAATTATAATAAGAGTGTCCAAAAAATTGATATGTGGGTAGTATCCAAAACTACCCACATATCAATTTTTGGACACTCTTTATTTGGACACTCTTATTATAATTAGAATTGACATTCTATTCTGTGTTTACTTAGGCTATTCAATACCTGAGACTCCAGTATCAAAACTTTTAGTATAGGTTGGGAAACCACAAACTAAATCAGCTATTTCAAAGGCCAAAATAGGGGTAAAGGAGCTACTTGTAAACAATTTAATACACTCCATCAGGTAAAATGGATCATTGGAAACAATTTAAATGGGAGAACATTTTTGAGTGAACTGTCCCTTTAAGTTCAAGTGAACAGAAATAACAGTGACAGGTCTTTTCACAATGTGATTACCCTAGGCTCAAAACTAACTGTGCACTGGCCTTAAAGGAACTCTAGCAATACTCTGCAAGGAAAATTCTGTATAACCCAGACCACCAAAAGTGAAAATCAGTGCCCTTATTGTCCTTTCAAAAATTAAGAACAGACTTCCCAAATTCAGGATTTTGCTAGCAGCTCATTTGATGTGCGAGGTATCATGTATAAGCACAGCTATGGCTAAGATTACAAGTGCAGCGCAAAAAATATTAGTGCTAAAGTGCTAACATCTCTTAAGTGCAATCAAAAGCGCTTCTGTTTTTCATCACTCGAGTGATAATGTAGTGCGCACCAATATCTGCATGTTAGATTGCCCAGGTGCATTAAATCCCTCACATAATAGACTTCTATAGAAGTGCACAGTAAAATTCATGTTGGATATGGCTTGAGAGCTAAGATGATGGTATTTCTGCGCTATACGATTTTATTAAAGTTAAGTATAAAAAACTTCAACTATACATACATACATACACATAGAGACTTAGTGGGCTAGATTACAAATAAAGCTTTAATTTATCGCACTCCCGTAAACCGGCAAATTTGCCTATTTGCAGGCACACGATAAATAACCAGCCAGAAACCAGCAAGCTCACGGTAGCAATTCGCGCACAGAAAATTAACCAGACCACTGGCCAATTTTTAAAGTAACCCCCAATTGCCCACAAATTTCAGTGTAGTAATCTTTATTAATAAATAAAAATAGTAGCATCTTTACGTTTTATTAAAGGAACACTGAACCCAAAAATTTCATGATTCAGAAAGAGCATGCAATTTTAAGCAACTTTCTAATTTACTCCTATCAATTTTTCTTCGTTCTCTTGCTATCTTTATATGAAAAAGAAGGCATCTAAGCTTTTTTCTTGGTTTAGAACTCTGGACAGCAGTTTTTGATTGGTGGATGAATTTATCCACCAATCAGCAAGGACAACCTAGGTTGTTCACCAAAAATGGGCCGGCATCTAAACTTACATTTTTGCATTTCAAATAAAGATAACAAGAGAATAAAGAACATTTGATAATAGGAATAAAATTTCATGCTCTATCTGAATCACAAAAGAAAAAAATTTGGGTTCAGTGTCCCTTTAAAGTAACTCTACGTAGCAGTTATAAGGGGCTAAAGTTGGCGGGTATGGGGTGTTAGAAAAAAAACGGCACTGAAAAGTTCTTTTACATTGTGGTCTATTGGAACTGTGTGTTCCCTGTAAATATACATGTATATGCTTATATACACATATTAACACCTAAATATATATGTATATAACCATATACATATATATTTACACTTTGCTGCCATCGCTGTGCTACTTCCCCCTGTGCTGCGCAGCGCTAGTTATCATGCCATGGGGCCTATGGAAGTGCGCTCTCATGAGCGCAATGCTTCCATGCAAAGTGAATGTGAGATTGCGTTTGTATTGCACCTAACTTGTAATACCAGTGCACATTTGTGTGCGCTAGTATTATAAAGTGGAGTTCAAATATCGCTTTTGCAGAAGCGATATTTTGCACTCCACTTGGAAGTTGGCCTATAGTGTGTGTGTATATACAGTATATCTATCTATCTATCTATCTATCTATCTATCTATCTATCTATCTATCTATCTATCTATCTATCTATCTATCTATCTATCTATCTATATATATCAGGGCTCAAAATTCCAAGTCCTAAGCTACTTGCACACTTCTGATCCCACCCAAGACATGCCCAAACCCACTACCCTACACCCTCCTTGCATATGTTTAACCATTGTGAAACACTTTATTGTGCAGTCATTTTTTTATTTTAAACGTTAACAAATTAAGCTATAGTAATAAAATAATAACAAACATATTCATTTGCACAGTGTACAGACAGCATTTATCTCACTCTCTCCTCGCCCCAGTTCAATTGCTTTTCGCTCAGGGCGACTGGAAATATATATATTTATGTTCTGCCACAAAACATTTTTTTTCATTTTTCAGTATTAAACCTTTGTTTGCAAAGAATTACATTTAAATAACTTAAAACCTTTAATTTTTACATATTTTTCATGTGTTTTGTTATGCAAATTAGCAGTGGTATTTTGGATTGCGTTCAAGAAGCTCACCACTTGCGGTTCAAGAGAAATGAGAGCCTGTATAGTGCTCCTTGTGTTAAATAATTGTTGGCCGTGTAAAGATGCTCTGGTTTACATTTTTAACCATCCGCTTTCAATGCATTAGTCTTAATCCAAGACCGAGCACCCTGGGCTACGTATGTTCACGTAGGGAACGTCCATTAAAGGGACAGTCTACTCCAGAATTGTTACTATTTAAAAATATAGATAATTCCTTTATTACCCATTCCCCAGTTTTGCATAACCAACACGGTTATAAGCGTATACTTTTCACCTCTGTGATTACCTTGTATCTAAGCCCCTGCAGACTGCCCCCTAATTGTAGTCCTTTTAACAGACTTTTATTTTAGCCAATTAGGGCTGACCCATAAATAACTCCATAGGAGTGAGCACAATGTTATCTATATGACACACATGAACTATCGCTGTCTAGCTGTGAACAACTGTAAAAATGCAGAGGCGGCCTTCATGATCTTAGAAATTAGCCTACCTAGGTTTAGCTTTCAACAAAGAAAAGCTAGAGAACAAAACAAATTTGATGATAAAAGTAAATTGGAAAGTTGTTTAAAACTACATGCCCTATCTGAATCACGAAAGTTTAAGTTTCACTAGACTGTCCCTTTAATGAATGGCTTGGAAAGATAGTGAAACAAGTCTCTATTAATGTTGTTGAACATTACCTTACCAGCCTAACAAGCATTTATAAACCTTATCCATTGTGGGTGTGCAGTAGATTAGTATCATTGTAAATACACACGTGTGTACATTCATATATACATCTACATACATATATGTATACCCATAGCTTTGAAATAATCTCAGCTTATTTTTTTTTACAATGTCAAAATATGTATCTACTGTTGTTTAGTTGCTTATTTATTCCAGAATAGCCTCATCAGGATTTAATATACGGCTCCAGCATACATGCTTTCTTTTAATCAGAATGTAGTCTTCCTTAAATCTCTGCTATTGCCAGTAGCTTTCTCTCAAAGGGTTAAAGTTAAGTGCTCTTGAAATCATCAAAGCACATTAAATTATTCATGCCCAGAATGATCCTAAGAACCTCGCTGGGGAATCCATTTAGGTCACTTCGTTCTGGAGCTTGACTGCTTCCAAACTGTTTAATTTAACTGCTGAACATGTTCTCTGGTAAAGGAGTAAAATGAGGGTAACTGAAGTTTCAAAGTTTTTAGTTCAACAAAATAACTGGGGCATTTGTAAAAAGCCATCTTGGATGTGAAAACTTGAAGGTATAATGGAAAATTATACACAATTTTCAGCACAATAAAATTAAAGCTGTTGTTTATTACAACAAGGAATAACTCTCAGCTAGATTACGAGTTTGGCGTTATGAGTGAAAAAGCATTGTTATGCTTCATAACGCTGCTTTTTCCCTAACGCCACTATTACAAGTCTTGTAGGTATAGGTGTATCGCACAACTTATTGGCCGTCACGCAATTTCAGTACCGCTCTTTTAAAAATGTCCTTTTTCAATGGGACTTCCATAGCGCCGGTATTACGAGTTTGCCTGGGAGGCCAAAAAGTGAGCGGTACACTCTATACTGACAAGATCCGTACAGCCATCTAAAGTCAGTAGTTATGAGTTTTACGTTACAAAGCTGTAGCATAAATCTCATAACTAAAGTGTTAAAAAGTACATTAACACCCATAAACTACCTATTAACCCCTAAACCGAGGCCCTCCCACATCGCAAACACTAAAATCAAATTATTAACCCCTAATCTGCCCCTCCCGACATCGCCGCCACTAATTTTTTTATTAACCCCTATTCCGTTGCTCCCCGACATTGTTGCCACTATAATAAACCTACTAACCCTAAAACCGCCGCCCTCCCGCATCGCAAACACTATTTAAAGGTTATTAACCCCTAATCTGCCGTCCACCCACACCACCGCTATAATAAACCTATTACCCACTAAACCGCAAGCCCCCATAACGAAATATACTAAAATAAATTATTAACCCCTTAACCTCTGACCTCCCGCATTACTAACTCTACATAAATATATTAACCCCTAACCCTAACGTAACCCTAAGTCTAACCCTAACCCTAACGTAACCCTAAGCCTAACACCCCCTAACTTAAATATAATTAAAATAAAGCTAATTAAACCTTACTATCATTAACTAAATAATTCCTTATTAAAACTAAATACTTACCTGTAAAATAAAACCTAAGCTAGCTACAATATAACTAATAGTTATATTGTAGCTAGCTAAGGTTTTATTTTTATTTCACAGCTAAGTTTGTATTTATTTTAACTAGGTAGACTAGTTAGTAAATAGTTATTAACTATTTAATAACTACCTAGCTAAAATAAATACAAAGCTACCTGTAAAATAAATCCTAACATGCCTTACACTAAAAACTAACATTACAATAAAATAAAATAAATTAAATTAAATAATTAAATTTTTTTTTACTAAACTACAAAAACCCCCACTAAATTACAAAAAATAAAAAAATAAACTATCAAAAATAAAAACGAATTACTCCTAATCTAATAGCTATATCAAAATAAAAAAGCCCCCCCCCCAAATAAAAAAACCCATAGCCTACACTAAACTGCCATAGGCCCGACGATCCACTTACAGTTATCGAAGTGCGGACATCCAGCCAGCGAAGTCCTCATCTAAGCGGCAAGAAGTCTTCATCCAGGAGGCCTCTTCGATCTTCATCCATCCGGCGAAGTCCTCATCCAAGCGAAAAGAAGTCTTCATCCAGACGGCATCTTCTATCTTCATCCATCCAGCGCGGAGCATGTCCATCTTCAAGACATCCGGCGCAGAGCATCCTCTTCTTACGGTCGTCGCTGGAAAATGAAGGTTCCCTTTAAGTGACGTCATCCAAGATGGCGTTCCTTACATTCCTATTGGCTGAAAGATTTCTATCACCCAATAAGAATTAAAGGGTTAAATGTTTATTTAGCTTTATTTTAATTATATTTGTTAGGGGATGTTAGGGTTAGACTTAGGCTTAGGGTTACGTTAGGTTTAGGTTTAGGGGTTAATATATTTATTTAGTGTTAGTGTTGTTGGAGGCCAGAGGTTTAGGGGTTAATAACTTTAGTATAGTGGTGGCGACATTGGGGGTGGCAGATTAAGGGTTAATAACTGTAATGTAGGTGACAGCGATGTTAAGGGCAGCATATTAGGGGTTAATAACTGTATGTAGGTAGCGGCGATATCAGGAGCGTCAGATTAGGGGTTAATAGTTTTATTTAGGTGGTGGCGATGTTAAGGGCGGCAGATTATAGGTTAATAACATTATGTAGGCGGTGGCGATGTCCTGGGTGGCAGATTAGGGGTGTTTAGACGTCGTTTTTATGTTAGGGTGTTAGGTTTAAACATAACTTTTTCTTTCCCCATAGATATCAATGGGGCTGCGTTACAGAGCTTTTGTTTCCGCGATCGCAGGTGTTAGGCTTCTTTCTTTCATGTAATTAGCAAGAGTCCATGAGCTAGTGACGTATGGGATATACATTCCTACCAGGAGGGGCAAAGTTTCCCAAACCTTAAAATGCCTATAAATACACCCCTCACCACACCCACAAATCAGTTTTACAAACTTTGCCTCCTATGGAGGTGGTGAAGTAAGTTTGTGCTAGATTCTACGTTGATATGCGCTCCGCAGCAGGTTGGAGCCCGGTTTTCCTCTCAGCGTGCAGTGAATGTCAGAGGGATGTGAGGAGAGTATTGCCTATTTGAATTCAATGATCTCCTCCTACGGGGTCTATTTCATAAGGTTCTCTGTTATCGGTCGTAGAGATTCATCTCTTACCTCCCTTTTCAGATCGACAATATACTCTTATATATATACCATTACCTCTACTGATTTTCGTTTCAGTACTGGTTTGGCTTTCTACAACATGTAGATGAGTGTCCTGGGGTAAGTAAGCAAGCTTATTTTCTGTGACACTCTAAGCTATGGTTAGGCACTTTTTTATAAAGTTCTAAATATATGTATTCAAACATTTATTTGCCTTGACTCAGGATGTTCAACATTCCTTATTTTCAGACAGTCAGTTTGATATTTGGG
Source organism: Bombina bombina (assembly GCF_027579735.1). NCBI lineage: Eukaryota > Metazoa > Chordata > Amphibia > Anura > Bombinatoridae > Bombina > Bombina bombina. Next base: position 1,401,770,857 of record NC_069500.1, read on the forward strand.
ATAATGCATTTGAATCAATCATTTTTTCTTACCTTAAAAAATTTGACTTTTTCCCTGTGGGCTGTTAGGCTCGTGGGGGCTGAAAATGCTTCATTTTATTGCGTCATTCTTGGCGCGGACTTTTTTGGCGCAAATTTTTTTTCTGTTTCCGGCGTCATACGTGTCGCCGGAAGTTGCGTCATTTTTTACGTTCTTTTGCGTCAAAAGTGTCGGCGTTCTGGATGTGGCGTCATTTTTGGCGCCAAAAGCATTTAGGCGCCAAATAATGTGGGCGTCTTTTTTGGCGCTAAAAAAATATGGGCGTCACTTTTGTCTCCACATTATTTAAGTCTCATTATTTATTGCTTCTGGTTGCTAGAAGCTTGTTCACTGGCATTTTTTTCCCATTCCTGAAACTGTCATTTAAGGAATTTGATCAATTTTGCTTTATATGTTGTTTTTTCTATTACATATCGCAAGATGTTCCACATTGCAACTGAGTCAGAAGATACTTCAGGAAAATCGCTGCCCGGTGCTGGAGCTACCAAAGCTAAGTGTATCACTTTTGGTATCTGTTCCTTCAGCTGTTGTTTTTATTAAATGTTATGACAAACTTGTTAATGCAGATACAATTTCCTTTAGTACTGTTACATTACCTGTTGCTTTTCCGTCAACATCTAATACTCAGAGTGTTCCTGATAACATAAGAGATTTTGTTTCTAAATCCATTAAGAAGGCAGTGGGGCCTAGTTATCAAGCCGTCAACCTCAAATACGCTGGAATTCCGCAGCGTATTTGTGGCGAGGCTGATTCGCCTTAGTTATCAAAGGCTCGAGACCGGCAAAAGTAGAATTTTGTGACGTAAACTTCGATCCACCGGACTCAGTCCGACACAGATCGATTCTTACGTCACTCCAGATGTTCCGCACACAAGTGCGGCACAATCTCACTACTTTTGCTAGTTATCAAAAAACTAGCAGGTACGCTCGGCACTTTTACGGCCCAGCGTACCTGGTTTTCAAAGCGCCAGCCTGGAGGCGGCGGATCCCATAGGAATCAATGGGAGTCTGACCATAGCGAAAGTACAAGTTCGCTGCTGACAGACATCCCATTGATTCCTATGGGAGCTGTCTACACCTAACACCCTAACATGTACCCCGAGTCTAAACACCGCTAATCTGACCGCCGCAACTAAATAAAGTTATTACCCCCTAAACCGCCGCTCCCGGAGCCCACCGCAAGCTACTCTATACATATTAACCCCTAAACCGCCACTCCCGGAGCCCACCGCAACTATAATAAATGTATTAACCCCTAAACCGCCGCTCCCTGAACCCGCCGCAACCTATATTAAATATATTAACCCCTATCCTGCTCCCCCTACACCGTTGCCACCTATAATAAATTTATTAACCCCTAATCTGCCCCCCCCTACACTGTCGCCACCTATAATAAATTTATTAACCCCTATCCTGCCCCCCACTACGCCGCCGCCACTGTAATAAAATTATTAACCCCTAAACCTAAGTCTAACCCTAACCCTAACGCCCCCCTAACTTAAATATTAATTAAATAAATCTAAATAAATTAAATCTTATTAACTAAATGAATCCTATTTAAAACTAAATACTTACCTTTAAAATAAACCCTAATATAGCTACAATATAAATAATAATTATATTCTAGCTATCTTAGGATTTATATTTATTTTACAGGTAACTTTCAATTTATTTTAACCATGTACAATAACTATTAAATAGTTATTAACTATTTAATAGCTTACCTAGCTAAAATAAAGAGAAATGTACCTGTGAAAAAAATCCTAACCTAAGTTACAATTACACCTAACACTACACTATACTTTAATAAATTATTCCTATTTAAAAATAAATACTTACCTGTAAAATAAACCCTAAAATAGCTACAATATAATTAATAATTATATTATAGCTATCTTAGGATTTATATTTATTTTACAGGTAACTTTGTATTTATTTTAGCTAGTTAGAATAGTTATTAAATAGTTATTAACTATTTAATAACTACCTAGCTAAAAGAAATACAAAATTACCTGTAAAATAAATCCTAACCTAAGTTACAATTAAACCTAATACTACACTATCATTAAATTAACTAAATAAACTACCTACAAATAACTACAATTAAATACAATTACATAAACTAACTAAAGTACAAAAAATAAAAAAAGCTAAGTTACAAAAAATAAAAAATTAAGTTACAAACATGTTAAAAATATTACAACAATTTTAAGCTACTTACACCTAATCTAAGCCCCCTAATAAAATAACAAACCCCCCCAAAATAAAAAAAATCCCTACCCTATTCTAAATTAAATAAATTTCAAAGCTCTTTTACCTTACCAGCCCTTAAAAGGGCCATTTGTGGGGGCATGCCCCAAAAAGTTCAGCTCTTTTGCCTGTAAAAGAAAAATACAACCCCCCCAACATTAAAACCCACCACCCACATACCCCTAATCTAACCCAAACCCCCCTTACAAAAACCTAACACTAATCCCCTGAAGATCATCCTACCTTGAGTCGTCTTCACTCAGCCGAGCCACCGATGGAACTGAAGAGGACATCCGGAGCGGAAGAAGTTAATCCTCCAAGCGGCGCTGAAGAAATCTTCCATCCGATGAAGTCATCATCCAGGCGGCGCTGAAGAAGTCTTCGATCCGGCCGATGTCATCTTCAAAGAGGCGCTGAAGAGGTCTTCTATCCGGGCGAAGTCATCTTCCAAGCCGGGTCTTGAATCTTCCTTCCGCCGACGCGGAACCACCTTCTTCACCGACGGACTACGACGAATGACGGCTCCTTTAAGGGACGTCATCCAAGATGGCGTCCCCTCAATTCCGATTGGCTGATAGGATTCTATCAGCCAATCGGAATTAAGGTAGGAAAAATCTGATTGGCTGATGGAATCAGCCAATCAGATTGAGCTCGCATTCTATTGGCTGTTCCGATCAGCCAATAGAATGCGAGCTCAATCTGATTGACTGATTGGATCAGCCAATCGAATTGAACTTGAATCTGATTGGCTGATTCCATCAGCCAATCAGATTTTCCTACCTTAATTCCGATTGGCTGATAGAATCCTATCAGCCAATCGGAATTGAGGGGACGCCATCTTGGATGACGTCCCTTAAAGGAGCCGTCATTCGTCGTAGTCCGTCGGTGAAGAAGGTGGTTCCGCGTCGGCGGAAGGAAGATTCAAGACCCGGCTTGGAAGATGACTTCGCCCGGATAGAAGACCTCTTCAGCGCCTCTTTGAAGATGACATCGGCCGGATCGAAGACTTCTTCAGCGCCGCCTGGATGATGACTTCATCGGATGGAAGATTTCTTCAGCGCCGCTTGGAGGATTAACTTCTTCCGCTCCGGATGTCCTCTTCAGTTCCATCGGTGGCTCGGCTGAGTGAAGACGACTCAAGGTAGGATGATCTTCAGGGGATTAGTGTTAGGTTTTTGTAAGGGGGGTTTGGGTTAGATTAGGGGTATGTGGGTGGTGGGTTTTAATGTTGGGGGGGGGTTGTATTTTTCTTTTACAGGCAAAAGAGCTGAACTTTTTGGGGCATGCCCCCACAAATGGCCCTTTTAAGGGCTGGTAAGGTAAAAGAGCTTTGAAATTTATTTAATTTAGAATAGGGTAGGGATTTTTTTTATTTTGGGGGGGTTTGTTATTTTATTAGGGGGCTTAGATTAGGTGTAAGTAGCTTAAAATTGTTGTAATATTTTTAACATGTTTGTAACTTAATTTTTTATTTTTTGTAACTTAGCTTTTCTAATTTTTTGTATTTTAGTTAGTTTATGTAATTGTATTTAATTGTAGTTATTTGTAGGTAGTTTATTTAGTTAATTTAATGATAGTGTAGTATTAGGTTTAATTGTAACTTAAGTTAGGATTTATTTTACAGGTAATTTTGTATTTCTTTTAGCTAGGTAGTTATTAAATAGTTAATAACTATTTAATAACTATTCTAACTAGCTAAAATAAATACAAAGTTACCTGTAAAATAAATATAAATCCTAAGATAGCTATAATATAATAATTAATTACATTGTAGCTATCTTAGGGTTTATTTTACAGGTAAGTATTTATTTTTAAATAGGAATAATTTATTAAAGTATAGTGTAGTGTTAGGTGTAATTGTAACTTAGGTTAGGATTTATTTCAAAGGTACATTTCTCTTTATTTTAGCTAGGTAAGCTATTAAATAGTTAATAACTATTTAATAGTTATTGTACATGGTTAAAATAAATTGAAAATTACCTGTAAAATAAATATAAATCCTAAGATAGCTAGAATATAATTATTATTTATATTGTAGCTATATTAGGGTTTATTTTAAAGGTAAGTATTTAGTTTTAAATAGGATTCATTTAGTTAATAAGAGTTAATTTATTTAGATTTATTTAATTAATATTTAAGTTAGGGGGGCGTTAGGGTTAGGGTTAGACTTAGGTTTAGGGGTTAATCATTTTATTACAGTGGCGGCGGCGTAGTGGGGGGCAGGATAGGGGTTAATAAATTTATTATAGGTGGCGACGGTGTAGGGGGGGCAGATTAGGGGTTAATAAATTTATTATAGGTGGCGACGGTGTAGGGGGGGCAGGATAGGGGTTAATAGGTTTAATATAGGTTGCGGCGGGTTCATGGAGCGGCGGTTTAGGGGTTAAACTATTTATTTAGTTGCGGAGAGGTGCGGGATCAGCAGGATAGGGGTTAATAATTTTATAATAGAGGGCGACGGTATAGGGGGGGCAGGATAGGGGTTACTAGGTATAATGTAGGTGGCAGCGGTGTCCGTGAGCGGCGGTTTAGGGGTTAATACATTTATAAGACTTGCGGCAGGGTCTAGGAGCGGCGGTTTAGGGGTTAATACATTTATAAGAGTTGCGGCAGGGTCTAGGAGCGTCGGTTTAGGGGTTAGTAACTTTATTTAGTTGCGGGGGGCTCCGGGGGCGCCGGTATAGGGGGTAGAACAGTGCAGTTTAGTGTGAGTGCTTAGTGACAGGCTAGCAATAAAGCTGGGAAAAAGCCGAAGGGCAGCGAGATCGGATGAGTGATAACTGTCACAGTCCGCTGCTCATCGCCCCGCAGCTTTTTGACAGCTTTATTTGATAACTTAGGCGTATTTTTTCAGGTCCGCGGCGGCGAAGGTAGGCGAGCTTAGGCGGACGTATTGGGCCGGCGAAGCCAGAAAAGTAGACGGCTTGATAACTACCCCCCAGTGTCTGTTATTTCTCCTTCTAGTATACATAAAAGTCTTTTAAAACTTCTCTTTTTTCAGATGAATTTTTAAATGAACATCATCATTCTGATACTGATAATGGTTCTTCTGGTTCAGAGGTTTCTGTCTCAGAGGTTGATGCTGATAAATCTTTTATTTGTTTATGATGGAATTTATTCGTTCTTTATTTAAAGAAGTATTAATTGCATTAGAAATAGAGGATTCTGGTCCTCTTGATACTAAAACTAAACGTTTAAATAAGGTTTTTAAATCTCCTGTAGTTATTCCAGAAGTGTTTCCTGTCCCTGATGCTATTTCTGAAGTAATTTCCAGGGAATGGAATAATTTGGGTAATTCATTTACTCCTTTTAAAACGTTTTAAGCAATTATATCCTGTGCCATCTGACAGATTAGAGTTTGGGACAAAATCCCTAAGGTTAATGGGGCTGTCTCTACTCCTGCTATATTTTTAGCGGATGTTGCTGCAGCTTCAACTTTTTGGTTAGAAGCTTTAGCGCAACAAGTAACAGATCATAATTCTCATAGCATTATTATTCTATAACATGCTAATTATTTTATTTGTGATGCCATCTTTGATATCATTAGAATTGATGTCAGGTATATGTCTCTAACTATTTTAGCTAGAAGAGCTTTATGGCTTAAAACTTGGAATGCTGATATGTCTTCTAAGTCAACTTTGCTATCCCTTTCTTTCCAGGGTAATAAATTATTCGGTTCTCAGTTGGATTCTTTTATCTCAACTGTTACTGGAAGGAAGGGAACTTTTTTACCACAGGATAAAAAATCTGAGGTAAATTTAGGTCTAATAATTGTTTTCGTTCCTTTCATCACAACAAGGAACAAAAGCCTGATCCTTCATCCTCAGGAGCGGTATCAGTTTGGAAACCTTCTTCACTTTGGAATATATCCAAGCCTTATAGAAACCCAAAGCCAGCTCCTAAGTCCCCATGAAGGTGCGGCCCTCATTCCAGCTCAGCTGGTATGGGGCAGTTTACGTTCTTTTCAAAGAAATTTGGATCAATTCCGTTCACAATCTCTGGTTTCAGAACATTGTTTCAGAAGGGTACAGAATTGGCTTCAAGTTAAGGCCTCCTGCAAAGAGATTTTTTTCTTTCCCGTGTCCCAGTAAACCCAGCAAAGGCTCAAGCATTTCTGAAATGTGTTTCAGATCTAGAGTTGGCTGGAGTAATTATGCCAGTTCCAGTTCTGGAACAGGGGCTGGGGTTTTATTCTATCTCTTCATTGTACCAAAGAAGGTCAATTCCTTCAGACCAGTTCCGGATCTATAAATATTGAATCGTTATGTAAGGATACCAACATTCAAGATGGTAGCTGTAAGGACTATCCTGCCTTTTGTTCAGCAAGGGCATTATATGTCTACAATAGATTTACAGGCTGCATATCTGCATATTCCGATTCATCCAGATCACTTTTAGTTTCTGAGATTCTCTTTTTTAGACAAGCATTACCAGTTTTGTGGCTCTACTGTTTGGCTTAGCATCAGCTCCAAGAATTTTTACAAAGGTTCTCGGTGCCCTTCTGTCTGTATTCAGAGAACAGGGTATTGGTATTTCCTTATTTGGACGATATCTTGGTACTTGCTCAGTCTTCACATTTAACAGAATCTCATACGAATCGACTTGTGTTGTTTCTTCAAGATCATGGTTGGAGGATCAATTTACCAAAAAGTTCATTGATTCCTCAGACAAGGGTAACCTTTTTAGGTTTTCAGGTAGATTCAGTGTCTATGACTCTGTCTTTGTCAGACAAGAGAAGTCTAACATTGATATCAGCTTGTCAAAACCTTCAGTCACAATCTTTCCCTTTGGTAGCCTTATGCATGGAAATTTTAGGTCTTATGACTGCTGCATCGGACGCGATCTCCTTTGCTCATTTTCACATGCGACCTCTTCAGCTCTGTATGTACACAAAGATATCTCAATTAATATCTTTAAAACCGTTTGTACGACACTCTCTGACGTGGTGGACAGATCACCATCGTTTAGTTCAGGGGGCTTCTTTTGTTCTTCCGACCTGGACTGTAATTTCAACAGATGCAAGTCTTACAGGTTGGGGAGCTGTGTGGGGGTCTCTGACGGCACAAGGGGTTTGGGAATCTCAGGAGGTGAGATTACCGATCAATATTTTGGAACTTCGTGCAATTTTCAGAGCTCTTCAGTCTTGGCCTCTTCTGAAGAGAGAGTCGTTCATTTGTTTTCAGACAGACAATGTCACAACTGTGGCATACATCAATCATCAAGGAGGGACTCACAGTCCTCTGGCTATGAAAGAAGTATCTCAAATTCTGGTTTGGGCGGAATCCAGCTCCTGTCTAATCTCTGCGGTTCATTTCCCAGGTATAGACAATTAGGAAGCGGATTATCTCAGTCGTCAAACGTTGTATCCGGGCGAATGGTCTCTTCACCCAGAGGTATTTCTTCAGATTGTTCAAATGTGGGAACTTCCAGAAATAGATCTGATGGTTTCTCATCTAAACAAGAAACTTCCCAGGTATCTGTTCAGACCCCGGGATCCTCAGGCGGAGGCAGTGAATGCATTATCACTTCCTTGGAAGTATCATCCTGCCTATATCTCTCCGCCTCTAGTTCTTCTTCCAAGAGTAATCTCCAAGATTCTGAAGGAATGCTCGTTTGTTCTGCTGGTAGCTCCAGCATGGATGGATTCTTTTTCGGATGGCCTCTTGCCAACAGTGGGCTCTTCCGTTAAGACCAGACCTTCTGTCGCAAGGTCCTTTTTTCCATCAGGATCTCAAATCTTTAAATTTAAGGGTATGGAGATTGAACGCTTGATTCTTGGTCAAAGAGGTTTCTCTGACTCTGTGATTAATACTATGTTACAGGCTCGTAAATCTGTATCTAGAGAGATATATTATAGAGTCTGGAAGACTTATATTTCTTAGTGTCTTCTCATGATTTTTCCTGGCATTCTTTTAGAATTCCGAGAATTTTTTTTTTTTTTACAGTTTCTTCAGGATGGTTTAGATAAAGGTTTGTCCGCAAGTTCCTTGACAGGACAAATCTCTGCCCTTTCTGTTCTTTTTCACAGAAAGATTGCTAATCTTCCTGATATTCATTGTTTTGTACAAGACTTGGTTTGTATAAAACCTGTCATTCAGTCAATTTCTCCTCCTTGGAGTTTGAATTTGGTTCTGGGGGCTCTTCTAGCTCCTCCTTTTGAACCCATGCATTCATTTGGACATAAAACTTCTTTCTTGGAAAGTTTTGTTTCTTTTGGCCATCTCTTCTGCCAGAAGAGTCTCTGAATTATCTGCTCTTTCTTGTGAGTCTCCTTTTCTGATTTTTCATCAGGATAAGGCGGTGTTGCGAACTTCTTTTGAATTTTTTCCTAAGGTTGTGTATTCTAACAACATTAGTAGAGAAATTGTGGTTCCTTCATTATGTCCTAATCCTAAGAATTCTAAGGAGAAATCATTGCATTCTTTGGATGTTGTTAGAGCTTTGTAATATTATGTTAAAGCTACTAAGTCTTTCCGAAAGACTTCTAGTCTATTTTTCATCTTTTCTGGTTCTAGAAAAAGCCAGAAAGCTTCTGCCATTTCTTTGGCATCTTGGTTGAAATCTTTAATTCATCATGCCTATGTCGAGTCGGGTAAAACTCCGCCTCAAAGGATTACAGCTCATTCTACTAGGTCAGTTTCTACTTCCTGGGCGTTTAGGAATGAAGCTTCGGTTGATCAGATTTGCAAAGCAGCAACTTGGTCCTCTTTGCATACTTTTACTAAATTCTACCATTTTGATGTGTTTTCTTCTTCTGAAGCAGTTTTTGGTAGAAAAGTACTTCAGGCAGCGGTTTCAGTTTGAATCTTCTGCTTATGTTTTCATTAAACTTTATTTTGGGTGTGGATTATTTTCAGCAGGAATTGGCTGTCTTTATTTTATCCCTCCCTCTCTAGTGACTCTTGCGTGGAAAGATCCACATCTTGGGTATTTATTATCCCATACGTCACTAGCTCATGGACTCTTGCTAATTACATGAAAGAAAACATAATTTATGTAAGAACTTACCTGATAAATTCATTTCTTTCATATTAGCAAGAGTCCATGAGGCCCACCCTTTTTGTGGTGGTTATGATTTTTTTGTATAAAGCACAATTATTCCAATTCCTTATTTTATATGCTTTCACACTTTTTTCTTATCACCCCACTTCTTGGCTATTCGTTAAACTGATTTGTGGGTGTGGTGAGGGGTGTATTTATAGGCATTTTAAGGTTTGGGAAACTTTGCCCCTCCTGGTAGGAATGTATATCCCATACGTCACTAGCTCATGGACTCTTGCTAATATGAAAGAAATGAATTTATCAGGTAAGTTCTTACATAAATTATGTTTTTTTGCCAGCTTTCCCCATTGATGATGATTAATCTAGCTGTTTATTTCTTATCGCATCAATGCTTGTTAACTCTATACAGCATATATATATATGGATGCAATTTTGTAAAATGCATCTAATAAAAGCTATAGCTATTTCAAAAGTGTATTTGAGTATGCATCGTGCACCAGCATTTTAAACACATCACTTGCTCAGAGAGCCTAATTTGTTAATTGCTGACATGATACAAGCCCCACTGGTGCTCTGAGCAGCTGCAGTATTTATTGCAGTAGTCCTTAGAAGGAGAAACTGCTAGTGTCTGGTATGCAAAGCAGTAGTTGTTAGCAGGAGATGTTCACGATACATCCCAGAATGCAATGCAGTAATTCTTAGCAGGAGATACTGCTAGTGTCCGGTATGCAATGCATTAACAACAGAAGTAAATTGTAAAGTTATTTTTAAAACATGAGCTATATCTGAATTATTCAAGTTAATTTTGACTTTCATGTTTCTTTAAAGAGCTATTAAATGCAGAATAATTTCTTAACCAGCATGTGCATAGTAAAAAGACAATTACTGTGAATTGTATTATTTCAAACAAATTTCAAAATATACTTCAATTTGCTGGCCCCTGAATCATGTGACAGCGATCAGCCAATCACAGGATCATATATGTAAACTCTTGCACATGTAAACTCTTACAATGTAAACTCTTGCACATCAGTAGTAGCTGGTGCCTCAGAAAGTGTGCATGTAAAAAGCAAATTGGAAAGTCTCTGTAAGCTCTGTCTGATTCATAAAAGGTAAATTTTGACTTTAGTGCCCATTTAATGCATTCACAAATCTCACTTTGTTTAAATCCAATGATGATACTTTATGCTTTATGATATAATTAAGTGGTGACCTGGTATTAGGGAATACTATTTCTTCAAATATAATAATTAGATTGTATTGTATCTTTTGTTTATTTATTTTTATTTTATTTATTGGGCATCTGGGTGGGGGGGGGGGGCGGTTAAGAGGTACAGAAAATAATGTCTGTGTACTGTCTGGATGTGTCACTCTGGATTAACTGGGTTTTGCTATCACAGCTTCCTCAATATGATGCACCACAGCTGTATCCCCACAGCGATGTCCATCCAGAGAGACCTCAGTGGCTCTATCTATAAAAGCTAATGCCAGGACCCTCAGCCTGCAGCTCTCACTACATGGTGGGGGGTACTTGTAAATGTCTCTATGTGTTTAAGTAAGAAGGAAGTGAGCATGCTGCAGAATTCAGCAAGGGACTGGTCAGTCTGCCTCCAGCTCACTGGTCTTGGGCTCATGCAGGGAAGGAATTAATTTACTTACTTAAATCAAACCTGGTCCCATTAGCAGCTTGACAGAAATGTGACCTGATCATAGGCTCTAATAGACAAAGGCCGAGGCCGACTTCAAATTCAGATAACTTTCCTTTGGAAAACATTTTTTCCTTGCTCTTCTGCTAACTACACCAGACCACATGACCCTATCGTCTCTCTGTCATCCTCATACTCACATTAGTCCTCCTGACCCAGAATAGAAACATAGCTTTTGACTGGAGAAAAGAACCATAGGCCCATTAAGGGTTTGATTATGAGTGGCGCAGCTATTTGCGCGCATTGGAACTATTGTGCGTATTACAAGTTGAAAGAAAATGCATTCGCTCGAGCGCAATTGAATTTAACTTATGGATAGCGCGACTTCAGAGCTCTGGTTAACTGTTACGCAAGAAACAACAAAAATACATAGAACAGTTACACTCATAATAACTGATGAAAAAATACTTTACAAATATTGAATAAAAAAGTTATAAGGGCTCAAAGATATGAGGTCACAGGTGTTAAGAAAAAAAAGCAGGCAAAGGGCTTTAACATAGAGATACATACATATGTACAGATGTATTTATGTATTTATATGTGTACATATGTATTTATAAACATATAAAAACATAAATACATATATATATATACAGGTGGCCCTCGTTTTACAACGGTTCAATTTACACCGTTTCAGAATAACAACCTTTTTTCCAGTCATGTGACTGCTATTGAAAAGCATTGAGAAGCAGTGCATTTATTAAAATAGCCAGTAGGTGGAGCTGTTCACTTGTGTTGCAGCAAAGCCAAGGAAGCTGAAATTAATCAGTTTAACCAGACCTGAGCTATCGAGCAGATTTCAAAGGAACAATATCTTCCTGTCTATAAATCAGTCCAGATTGGAATGCATAGAAAGAACTGTTTGCAGATAAATGCAAGTGAAGTCTGTGTTGTGTGATTATTTTATTAGGTTTATAATGCTGTTTAGCAAATGTTTTTGTTCATTTTACTTAGTTTAATGATATATTCTGTATTGTGTGATTATTTTATTAGGTTTATAATGCTGTTTAGCATTTAAAGTCTTCATTTCAAAGCTTTAAAAATAATGTATTAGGTGTTACTTATGACAATTTTGAAAGGGGCCTGGAACCTATCTCCCTCACTTCCCATTGACTTACATTATAAACTGGGTTTCAATTTACAACGGTTTCGATTTACAACCATTCCTTCTGGAACCTAACCCCGGCGTAAACTGAGGGCTACCTGTATGTATATATGTATATATATATATATATATATATATATATATATATATATATATATATATATATATATATATATATATATATATATATATATATATATATATATAGTGAATTGGAGCCCTTTGCAGTCAAGTAGCTGAAAACATGAAAAATCATATTTATGCAATATTCAAATTTAATAAAGTATTTAACTGTGTATGTACTGTAAATATTTTACATTCAATGTTCTTCACATATATATAGAAATATTTATTTATGAATAAATAGAACATATTCTTCTATTTGAAGAACATTGGAATGTTGGGATTGCGCACTTAAGTAAACGCGATCGGGTTAGGGTGCAAGTTATGGTGTTAGTTTTTTTCCATTTTTCGCTCTCTATTGAAGTCTAAGGGGGAATAAACTTTTTTAAAAAAAATGTTATGCTCTATCTGAATTATGAAAAATTGTTTTATGTTCGGTTTAATTAGTTATCTACTACATCTAACATCAAACACTTGATCCTGCATCCACAGTTAATGTCCTCACCTTGTACTGACTAGTTCACATTCTGATTGGTTGTAAAATAATCTGCAGAAAAAAAACCTCCACCTCCAAAATGCTAGCGGTAATTTTAGGCTCTCCGTTCTGTGACACAGGTTAAACTTTATAATGTTTTTATTTTTATTTGCATTTCTTTATTATTAGTTTTCACCTGCTTCGTGAAAGGTAAATTTATAGTTATACAACACTGGAGCTTGTAAAGTATTAATACAATTTCCTTATGAACCTGGTTGAAGAATTAAGGGCCAGATTATGTTATGTCAGAGCTATATTGGGTTTATCAAGGCTGTTTTCGCACGTCAAATGTAGCACTTGTATTACAAGTTGAAAGTAAACATGACTGCTTGAGCGCAATTGAAGTGCATTGGGATAGCGCAACCTCAGAGCTCTGGTTAACCTTTCTGCAAAACAAAAAAGTGTCACCAAACACATCAAAAATACATTTAAAAGAACAGTTACTCTATATCAATTTAACAATATCTAATAAAAATGATCAAAAAAAATATTACACAGAAAGTTATAAGGGCTCAAAAGTATGAGGTCTCACATGTTCCATGTAAATATATTTTTGGCTCACAATTGTTTTCAATATTTTTACAACCACCTGTTCTCTTAAGGTAAAACTCTGACCACATTCATGTCAGAATCAACCATATCCCTCATGTTAGATGATCCCTGACTAATGCTGCTGCTCATACACGAGACGAGAAAGTCTTATAATGTCACTGCGTCTGCGGTAGGTAAATCAGGGCAAATTGCTTAAGGTCATATTTGTTAAAAGGTGCTGGATATAAATCATTTTCCTTACTGCAAGAAGTCTCTACACTAATTCCTGGCCCTACATTATATTACTTCATAAAATAAGAACTGGCAAATAAGTCTGTACATAAAAAAAGTTGCGCTTGGTTCATTGAATTGGAATATGATCTTTTATGTCTCATTCCCTCAGGTACTAAAAAATAGGTCTCAAATTCTACAGAATTTGGACTATTTAGTGTTAGATTTGATTGCAAATATGACGTATGGTTTACATAAGATCATCAGATCTTTAGCTCTGGTTCCGTCTGTGTCTTCCATCTCCCATCATTTCCATGTAATTATCGTTTGTCTTTTGGTATATTATCTCAGCAACTGACTTCCCTCGTTCATTTGTTGTTGCTGGAAGGAAAGAGCAAGCTTTCCCTCCCTCGCGTCCTGCCTCCCTCTGCCGCGGCCCCCTCCATTTCATTCCCCTAACGATTGGAAAGATCTCAGCATTTCACGCGTACCAGTCCCAAGCTGCAGTGCATTTACAGTTCATGAGCACATCAGACCTAAGATGAGTTGACAGCAAAACCTTTACTTGAACAAACGGGAATATAGTATCAGGAAAAGCTGACCGCGCTATGAACCGTAGCCAAACACAGACCAAATTATCATCAACTAAAATAGCAGGCAGTTCAGATCATTTATGTGTGAGGTACCAAATGCAACTTGCATGTCAGGTCACGTTAGAGTGAGGATGAATATGAAATTACAGCGTTGTCCGGGCTGAACCTCTCTTAGTGCCGTCACTGCTGTATTAGGAAAAGTTCTTTTAGTTTGTTAGAAACTTCAACTTGGTATAAGTGATGTCTTAAAAAAAGTTTATAGAATATAGATGGCAAGCAACTAAGGTCCAATGAGAAATGACAACATGAGCAGAGTAGATAAAGGGACATAGATCTCAAAACACAGACACACAAAAATCCCATCATGCCTAGGAAAGAGCAGCAATTACACAGTGTTTGCATGAAAAGGGAAGAGTTAAAGGTTTTGTTAAACTCATCTCTAGGGACAGTTTGCTCATTGGCTGATAAGGACCTCTCCGGTTGCTCTATTGGTGGGCAGAGGCTTGTCTCTGCCAGCATAAAAAGGATTTTTTTTTTCAGTGTAGAAACATATGTTAGAAAAGATAAACTAAACTATTTTAAAATGCCATCTGTTGAATACAACAAAGAAAAACATGACTTAAAGGAACAGTGAAGTCATAATTAGACACTCATGATTCAGATAAAGAATACAATTTTGAACAACTTTCCAATTTACTTCTATTATGTAATTTCCTTCCTTCTCTTTTTATCTTTTGCTGACAGGTTTATCTAGCAAAGCTCAGGAGCAGCAAGGAACCTAGGTTCTAGATGCTGATTGGTGGCTGCATATATATACCAATTGTCATTGGCCCACCCATGTGTTAAGTTAGAAACCAGTAGTGCATTGCTGCTTTTTCAACAAATGATACCAAGAGAATGAAGCAAATTTGATGATAGAAGTAAACTGGAAAGTTGTTTAAAATTGCATGTTCTACCTAAATCTTAAAAGAAAAATTCTGGGTTTCATGTTCCTTTAAGTTTAACATTTTGCTTCTAACTTGTAATACACACACTAATCCGGCAGAGCAAAGTTTTAATCAGCCAATAGAATGAGAGCTGCTTAAATCCTATTGGCTGATTTGAACAGCCAATAGGATTTTAGCAACCCTAATTCCTATTGGCTGATTTAAATGTTTCACCCAATAGGAATGCAATGGTACCCCCAGTATAAAAGGGGTACCTTGCATTTCAATCCTCAGTATGGGGCGGACAATCGCATAAAGAGGACCTCCTTGTCGTATTGATGGACCTCTGCCTTGGACCTTCACCTGAACCTCCACCTCCGCGCATCAACTGATCTGCCTCCGCAGGGATGAAGAAGATGCTGGTCCCGCGATGGATGAAGATGGAGCCGCGGGGATGAAGATCCTTCAAGCGGGACTTCTGCAACTGTGAGTACCTAAAGTGGGGTTAGTGGGGTTTTTTTTAAGGTTTTTTGGGTGGTTTTTTTTTTTAGTTTAGGGTTTCGGCTTTTCTTAAAAGAGCTAAATGCCCTTTTAATGGCAATCCCCATACAAATGCCCTTTTCAGGGCAATGGGTAGATTAGGTTTTTTAGATATTTTTTTTATTTTATTTTGTGGGTTTGCGAGGTGGGGGTTTGTAACGTTAGTGGATTTTTTTTTTTTTTCAGGTAAAAGAGCTGTTTAACTTAGGGCAATGCCCTACAAAAGGCCCTCTTAAAGGATATTGGTAGTTTATCATAGATTAGGTTTTTTATTTTGGGGTGTTTTAAAAAAAAAATGGGTATTAGAACAGGAATAATTGTTATTATTTCGTATAATTTGTTTCTTATTTTGTGTAATGTTTTTTTTTTTTTCATTTTGGGGTGGGTTTTTCTTTTTAGAATAGCCTTTTTTTAATGGGCAGCAAAAGAGCTGAATGCCCTTTTAAGGGCAATGCCCATACAAATGCCCTTTTTCAGGGCAATGGGTAGATTAGGTTTTACTTTATTTTTATTTTGTGGGTTTGGGGGGAGGGGGTTTGTATACTGTTAGGGAGTGTTTGTTTTTCTTTTGTAGAAAAAGAGCTGAAATCTTTAGGGCAATGCCCTACAAAGGCCCTTTTAAGGACCCTTGTTAGTTATTATAGATTAGGTTTTTTTATTTTGGGGTGTTTTTTTTGGTTTTTTTTTTGTTTTTTAAAGGCTATTAGAATAGGAATCATTTTTTTTGTTTTGGATAATTTTGTTATTTTTTGTAATGGTATTTTTTTTTGTTGTAATTTTAGTGTTTTTTATTTTATGTAATGGTATTTTTTTTTTTTTTTTTAAATGTTAGGTTTTAGTATAAGGTAGCCTAGGTTTTATTTCACAGGTAAGTTTGTATTTATTTTAACTAGGTAGTAAGTAAATAGTTAATAACTATTTACTAACTAGTCTACCTAGTTAAAATAAATACAAGAGAGAGGGGCAGCGGCGGTTCTACACAGGGGCCCACAGGTTTTTTTATGTGCACCCCTGAAAAAAAATTTGTCTAGAACCGCCACTGAGGGGTATCCGGAACATAGTCTGACTACCGGTCAGTGCAAATGGAGAA
The DNA here is from genome assembly GCF_027579735.1 of Bombina bombina. Classification (NCBI taxonomy): domain Eukaryota; kingdom Metazoa; phylum Chordata; class Amphibia; order Anura; family Bombinatoridae; genus Bombina; species Bombina bombina. The sequence continues at coordinate 1,401,787,527 of NC_069500.1, forward strand.
AATGATCTCCTAACTATAAGTAAACTCTGCTACTTAAAATACCTGGAGTGCCGTAGCGAACGGCGGATTAGGCTGTATGTAATCCAAAGGGTCAGAAAAAAGCAGGCTCTGCTCGGTTAGTAGAAAAATAAAAACATACCTTTATTGTGACACATAAAATAAATACAAACTTACCTGTGAAATAAAAATAAAACCTAAGCTAGCTACAATATAACTATTAGTTATATTGTAGCTAGCTTAGGTTTTATTTCACAGGTAAGTAAGTATTTAGTTTTAAATAGGTATTATTTAGTTATTAACTGTAACTTTAATTTAGCTTTATTTTAATTATGTTAAAGTTAGGGGGTCTTAAGGGTAGGGTTACGGTTAGGGTTACGTTAGGGTTAGAGGTTAATATAGTTTAATTTAGGTTGTTGTGATGTGGGGGGCTGGCGGTTTAGGGGTTAATAGGTTTATTTAGTGGTAGTGATGTGGGAGGCCAGAGGTTTAGGGGTTAATAGATGTTATTAGTGGTGACGATGTCGGGAGCGGCAGATTAGGGGTTAATAACGTTAATATAGTATTTGTGATGCAGGAGGGTCTCGGTTTAGGGGTTAATAGGTAGTTTATGGGTGTTAGTGTACTTTGTAACAGTTTAGTTATGAGTTTTATGTAACAGTTTTGTTGCATAAAACTCATAACTACTGCTCTCAGATGGCAGTACGGATCTTGTCGTTATAGGCTGGAGCGCAAGCTTTTTAGCCTCACCGCAATCCTCAATCCTCCTTTACCTACAGAGCACCACAATTATGGAACAACCTCCTGCACACTTTAAAACCTGCAACAATTTCAATTGCAAAGCATGTAAAACAGTTACACTAGGAAAACATTTTTACTCCAGTGTCACACATAGATCATTTGAAATTAACTTTTATGCTACTTGTAGAACCAAATGGGTAGTTTATTTACTAACCTGTAAACATTGCCAACAACAGTACATTGGTCAAACTTCTCGGGAATTCTGTGATAGGGTTAGGGAGCATCTGAGGGATGTTGAGAATTTCAACAAGGAGCCAAACACTTCAATGGCCTGCACCTCACTGGAGTCCCCAATTTTTGAGTGTAGATCACTGAAGTGGTTCATAGAACCACTGGGGGGGGGGGGTGATAGACATAAATCTCTCACTAAAAGAGAACTTTTTTTGATTCTAAAACTTGATACCAGACACCCCAAAGGCATTAACATAGAATGTGATATTTCCTATTTTATAGATTGATCCACCTACCTCCCCATCCCCTATCAGTTTTTCAAGCCCTTCCATAATTATCATATGAATTTTTGTCATTGAGTTAATTTACATATAATGACACATATATACTTTCATGACTATCATATAAAAACAAAACTTCTTTATTAACTTTATAAGTATTTAATGAGATACATAAACATCCTAGGTAGACTTAAAATTGTACATCTCTACTATGGATTTGTATTCTGACATTTATACTGTTATGTATTTAATTCCCATTATAATGAGAGTGTTAGCTGATACACAAGGATTTTGTATTGCTTTTTTATTATCTGTTATCATTTTATTCCATTTTGAAAGCGTGGGCTGGGGGTTGGAGGAGTCGTTTCCATGTGTGCCCTGATTCAGGGCTCTGATTGGTGAGGCGTCCCTTTAACTCCCAGCAAACACTTTGAGCACCTATTCCTATGACTAAGCGCCACTAGAGGGCGCAAAACGCATCAGGACTGCCATCCTTGTACTCTTGCATATCGATGCACTTTTAATCTTTAAATAATGAAGGATTTTTTTAGAACTATTTTGCCCCCCGAGTGCTCAGATACCTGCTCTCTCGTACTTAGTGTAGTGTTAGGTTTAATTGTAACTTAGGTTAGGATTTATTTTACAGGTTATTTTGTAATTATTTTAACTAGGTAGCTATTAAATAGTTATTAACTATTTAATAGCTATTGTACCTGGTTAAAATAAATACAAAGTTGCCTGTAAAATAAATATAAATCCTAAAATAGCTACAAAATAATTATTAGTTATATTGTAGCTATATTAGGGTTTATTTTACAGGTAAGTATTTAGCTTTAAATAGGATTAATTTATTTTGTTAGATTTAAATTATATTTAATTTAGGGGGGTGTTAGGGTTAGACTTAGCTTTAGGGGTTAATACATTTATTAGAGTAGCGTCGAGGTCCGGTCGGCAGATTAGGGGTTAATACTTGAAGTTAGGTGTCAGCGATGTTAGGGAGGGCAGATTAGGGGTTAATACTATTTATTATAGGGTTTTTGAGGCGGGAGTGAGGCGGTTTAGGGGTTAATACATTTATTATAGTTGCAGCGAGGTCCGGTCGGCAGATTAGTGGTTAATAAGTGTAGGTAGGTATCGGTGACATTGGGGGGGAGCAGATTAGGGGTTAATAAATATTATGTAGGTGTCGGCGATGTTAGGGGCAGCAGATTAGGGGTACATAGGGATAATGTAGGTTGCGGCAGTGTGCAGTCGGAAGAATAGGGGTTAAAAAATTGAATTATAGTGGCGGCAATGTGGGGGGACCTCGGTTTAGGGGTACATAGGTAGTTTATGGGTGTTAGTGTACTTTAGAGCACAGTAGTTAAGAGCTTTATGAACCGGCGTTAGCCCAGAAAGCTCTTAACTCCTGACTTTTTTTCTGCGTCTGGAGTCTTGTCGGTAGAGGGTCTACTGCTCACTTCAGCCAAGACTCTAAATACCGGCGTTAGGAAGATCCCGTTGAAAAGATAGGATATGCAATTGACATAAGGGGATCTGCGGTATGGAAAAGTCGCGGCTGGAAAGTGAGCGTTAGACCCTTTCCTAACTGACTCTAAATACCAGCAGGCGGCCAAAACCAGCGTTAGGACTCCTTAACGCTGGTTTGGACGGCTAACGCAGAACTCTAAATCTAGGCGAATGTTTTTGTACTTTATTGTACCCTATTGTATCAATGCAATGTTTTGTGGACCCAGGACATACTTGAAAATGAGAGAACTCTCAATGTATCCTTCCTGGTAAAATATTTTATAAATAAATAAAACTTGTAATGGCAGCGCTATGAAAGTCCCTTGAAAAAAAACGCCATTTTTACGTGTGCAGGACTGACGTTGCGTTACAGTCTAAAAGGCTTGTGCTACAGCTATACCGACAAGCCTTGTAATGGCTGCGGTGCTGTTTTAACACTGAAATTACCATTTTTTCAGCATTAAAACCCGAACGCAAAACCTGTAATCTAGGTGTAAGAGAATTCAGGTATCATTTTGATGCAGGTTAGTGCACAGAAACTTTCCCCCTTTCCTTTTGATAATGAACTGTGTATTGCTTAGAAAAAACAAAATACATCCTAATTATTTCATTAATACACCCTTATTTTTTTATAAGTAGCTCAAATTGCAATAACAGTGAAGATTTATATCTCAATAGAATAATAGAAACCTACTTTATCATTTTGCTGCTACTCATTTATATAAGTGTTGGTTAAAAACAAAACAAAGTGACCAATTTCTTTTTTTTTTTTTTAAAGATTGTTTTTTTTTTTCTCTCGGAATCTCACACTTTGCTTTGGAGTTCTGCACTTTAGTAGGAAGGTGATAAGATGCAAAGTACTGAAGCCTGTATATCAGGTGTCATTAACCAATGTTCAGAGGGTTCAGTCAAATACTCCCTGGATGGTTTTCACACATTTTCCGAGTGCTTTAATTTCATTTACGTTCATAGTGAGTCATCCATAGGACAAGTTTTCATAATCTGTGACCTAAGACAGGGTTATACAGGAGGTCACTGTAAATCCTCATGTAAAGGGGCACAAAAATAACTCTTAGTTTTGTGTAAAGAAAAAAAAGATTTACCCCATGCTCCCTGGAGAGGTAAAAAAATCCAAAAAGTTACAGAGTTGAGTGTTTTGCCATTCTAGGGAATGTCCCTTTAACTTGATGTGTACAGTATACGAGTCACTACGTCCCAGATTTGAAATCTACATTGTGCAAAGATCTGTTAAATTGAAAAAAAAAAGAAGTGGAGCGCAATCCATAGTGCAGTAACTGTTATAAGTCGATGCTTAAAAATTTTAATCAAAGCCCTTTCTGACATGCAGATGTTAGTGTGCCCTGTCTGATATACAGATGTTAGTGCGCCCTGTCTGACATGCAGATGTTAGTGTGCCCTGTCTGACATGCAGATGTTAGTGTGCCCTGTCTGACATACAGATGTTAGTGTGCCCTGTCTGACATACAGATGTTAGTGCTCCCTGTCTGACATACAGATGTTAGTGTGCCCTGTCTGACATACAGATGTTAGTGCTCCCTGTCTGACATACCGATGTTAGTGCTTCCTGTCTGACATACAGATGTTAATGTGCCCTGTCTGACATACAGATGTTAGTGCGCCCTGTCTGACATGCAGATGTTAGTGTGCCCTGTCTGACATACAGATGTTAGTGCGCCCTGTCTGACATGCAGATGTTAGTGTGCCCTGTCTGACATACAGATGTTAGTGCGCCCTGTCTGACATGCAGATGTTAGTGTGCCCTGTCTGACATGCAGATGTTAGTGTGCCCTGTCTGACATACAGATGTTAGTGTGCCCTGTCTGACATACAGATGTTAGTGCTCCCTGTCTGACATACAGATGTTAGTGTGCCCTGTCTGACATACAGATGTTAGTGCTCCCTGTCTGACATACCGATGTTAGTGCTTCCTGTCTGACATACAGATGTTAATGCGCCCTGTCTGACATAGAGATGTTAGTGCTCCCTGTCTGACATACAGATGTTAGTGCTCCGTGTCTGACATACCGATGTTAGTGTGCCCTGTCTGATATACAGATGTTAGTGTGCCCTGTCTGACATACAGATGTTAGTGTGCCCTGTCTGATATACAGATGTTAGTGCGCCCTGTCTGACATGCAGATGTTAGTGTGCCCTGTCTGACATACAGATGTTAGTGTGCCCTGTCTGACATGCAGATGTTAGTGCTTCCTGTCTGACATACAGATGTTAGTGTGCCCTGTCTGACATACAGATGTTAGTGTGCCCTGTCTGACATACAGATGTTAGTGTGCCCTGTCTGACATACAGATGTTAGTGCGCCCTGTCTGACATACAGATGTTAGTGCGCCCTGTCTGATATACAGATGTTAGTGTGCCCTGTCTGACATACAGATGTTAGTGTGCCCTGTCTGACATACAGATGTAAGTGCTCCCTGTCTGACATACAGATGTTAGTGCGCCCTGTCTGACATACAGATGTTAGTGCGTCCTGTCTGACATACAGATGTTAGTGCTTCCTGTCTGACATACAGATGTTAGTGCTTCCTGTCTGATATACAGATGTTACTGCGCCCTGTCTGACATACAGATGTTAATGCTCCCTGTCTGACATACAGATGTTAGTGCGCCCTGTCTGACATACAGATGTTAGTGTGCCCTGTCTGACATACAGATGTTAGTGTGCCCTGTCTGACATACAGATGTTAGTGCTTCCTGTCTGATATACAGATGTTAGTGCTCCCTGTCTGACATACAGATGTTAGTGCGCACTGTCTGACATACAGATGTTAGTGCACCCTGTCTGACATACAGATGTTAGTGTGCCCTGTCTGACATACAGATGTTAGTGTGCCCTGTCTGACATACAGATGTTAGTGCTTCCTGTCTGATATACAGATGTTAGTGCTCCCTGTCTGACATACAGATGTTAGTGCGCCCTGTCTGACATACAGATGTTAGTGCTTCCTGTCTGATATACAGATGTTAGTGCGCCCTGTCTTACATACAGATGTTAGTGCGCCCTGTCTGACATACAGATGTTAGTGCTTCCTGTCTGACATACAGATGTTAGTGTGCCCTGTCTGACATACAGATGTTAGTGTGCCCTGTCTGACATACAGATGTAAGTGCTTCCTGTCTGATATACAGATGTAAGTGCTCCCTGTCTGACATACAGATGTTAGTGCTCCCTGTCTGACATACAGATGTTAGTGCGCCCTGTCTGACATACAGATGTTAGTGCGCCCTGTCTGATATACAGATATTAGTGCTCCCTGTCTGACATACCGATGTTAGTGCGTCCTGTCTGACATACAGATGTTAGTGCTTCCAGTCTGATATACAGATGTTAGTGCTCCCTGTCTGACATACCGATGTTAGTGCGTCCTGTCTGACATACAGATGTTAATGCTCCCTGTCTGACATACAGATATTAGTGCTCCCTGTCTTACATACAGATGTTAGTGTGCCCTGTCTGACATACAGATGTTAGTGCTCCCTGTCTGACATACAGATATTAGTGCTCCCTGTCTGACCTACAGATGTTAGTGCGCCCTGTCTGACATACAGATGTTAGTGCTCCCTGTCTGACCTACAGATGTTAGTGCACCCTGTCTGACATACAGATGTTAGTGCGCCCTGTCTGACATACAGATGTTAATGCGCCCTGTCTGACATATAGATGTCAGTGCTCCGTGTCTGACATACAGATGTTAGTGCGCTCTGTCTGACATACAGATGTTAATGCGCCCTGTCTGACATACAGATGTTAATGCGCCCTGTCTGACATACAGATGTTAGTGTGCCCTGTCTGACATACAGATGTTAATGCTCCCTGTCTGACATACAGATGTTAATGCGCCCTGTCTGACATACAGATGTTAGTGTGCCCTGTCTGACATACAGATGTTAATGCTCCCTGTCTGACATACAGATGTTAGTGCGCCCTGTCTGACATACAGATGTTAGTGCGCCCTGTCTGACATACAGATGTTAATGCACCCTGTCTGACATACAGATGTTAATGCACCCTGTCTGACATACAGATGTTGATGCACCCTGTCTGACATACAGATGTTAGTGCTCCCTGTCTGATATACAGATGTTAGTGCGCTCTGTCTGACATACAGATGTTAATGCTCCCTGTCTGACATACAGATGTTAGTGTGCCCTGTCTGACATACAGATGTTAGTGCTCCCTGTCTGACATACAGATGTTAGTGTGCCCTGTCTGACATACAGATGTTAGTGCGCCCTGTCTGACATACAGATGTTAGTGCGCCCTGTCTGACATACAGATGTTAGTGCGCCCTGTCTGACATACAGATGTTAGTGCTCCCTGTCTGACATACAGATGTTAGTGCGCCCTGTCTGACATACAGATGTTAGTGCTTCCTGTCTGATATACAGATGTTAGTGCTCCCTGTCTGACATACAGATGTTAGTGCGCACTGTCTGACATACAGATGTTAGTGCACCCTGTCTGACATACAGATGTTAGTGTGCCCTGTCTGACATACAGATGTTAGTGTGCCCTGTCTGACATACAGATGTTAGTGCTTCCTGTCTGATATACAGATGTTAGTGCTCCCTGTCTGACATACAGATGTTAGTGCGCCCTGTCTGACATACAGATGTTAGTGCTTCCTGTCTGATATACAGATGTTAGTGCGCCCTGTCTTACATACAGATGTTAGTGCGCCCTGTCTGACATACAGATGTTAGTGCTTCCTGTCTGACATACAGATGTTAGTGTGCCCTGTCTGACATACAGATGTTAGTGTGCCCTGTCTGACATACAGATGTAAGTGCTTCCTGTCTGATATACAGATGTAAGTGCTCCCTGTCTGACATACAGATGTTAGTGCTCCCTGTCTGACATACAGATGTTAGTGCGCCCTGTCTGACATACAGATGTTAGTGCGCCCTGTCTGATATACAGATATTAGTGCTCCCTGTCTGACATACCGATGTTAGTGCGTCCTGTCTGACATACAGATGTTAGTGCTTCCAGTCTGATATACAGATGTTAGTGCTCCCTGTCTGACATACCGATGTTAGTGCGTCCTGTCTGACATACAGATGTTAATGCTCCCTGTCTGACATACAGATATTAGTGCTCCCTGTCTTACATACAGATGTTAGTGTGCCCTGTCTGACATACAGATGTTAGTGCTCCCTGTCTGACATACAGATATTAGTGCTCCCTGTCTGACCTACAGATGTTAGTGCGCCCTGTCTGACATACAGATGTTAGTGCTCCCTGTCTGACCTACAGATGTTAGTGCACCCTGTCTGACATACAGATGTTAGTGCGCCCTGTCTGACATACAGATGTTAATGCGCCCTGTCTGACATATAGATGTCAGTGCTCCGTGTCTGACATACAGATGTTAGTGCGCTCTGTCTGACATACAGATGTTAATGCGCCCTGTCTGACATACAGATGTTAATGCGCCCTGTCTGACATACAGATGTTAGTGTGCCCTGTCTGACATACAGATGTTAATGCTCCCTGTCTGACATACAGATGTTAATGCGCCCTGTCTGACATACAGATGTTAGTGTGCCCTGTCTGACATACAGATGTTAATGCTCCCTGTCTGACATACAGATGTTAGTGCGCCCTGTCTGACATACAGATGTTAGTGCGCCCTGTCTGACATACAGATGTTAATGCACCCTGTCTGACATACAGATGTTAATGCACCCTGTCTGACATACAGATGTTGATGCACCCTGTCTGACATACAGATGTTAGTGCTCCCTGTCTGATATACAGATGTTAGTGCGCTCTGTCTGACATACAGATGTTAATGCTCCCTGTCTGACATACAGATGTTAGTGTGCCCTGTCTGACATACAGATGTTAGTGCTCCCTGTCTGACATACAGATGTTAGTGTGCCCTGTCTGACATACAGATGTTAGTGCGCCCTGTCTGACATACAGATGTTAGTGCGCCCTGTCTGACATACAGATGTTAGTGCGCCCTGTCTGACATACAGATGTTAGTGCTCCCTGTCTGACATACAGATGTTAGTGCGCCCTGTCTGACATACAAATGTTAGTGCTCCATGCTGACATGCAGATGTTAGTGCTCCCTGTCTGACATACAGATATTAGTGCTCCCTGTCTGACATACAGATGTTAGTGCTCCCTTTCTGACATACAGATGTTAGTGCTCCCTGTCTGACATGCAGATGTTAGTGCGCCCTGTCTGACATACAGATGTTAGTGCTCCCTGTCTGACATGCAGATGTTAGTGCGCCCTGTCTGACATACAGATGTTAGTGCTCCCTGTCTGACATACAGATGTTAGTGCTCCCTGTCTGATATACAGATGTTAGTGCTCCCTGTCTGATATACAGATGTTAATGCGCTCTGTCTGGTATACAGATGTTAGTGTGCCCTGTCTGACATACAGATGTTAGTGTGCTCTATCTGACATACAGATGTTAGTGCTCCCTGTCTGATATACAGATGTTAGTGCTCCCTGTCTGATATACAGATGTTAATGTTCCCTGTCTGATATACATATGTTAATGGGCTCTGTCTGATATACAGATGTTAGTGTGCCCTGTCTGATATACAGATGTTAATGCGCTCTGTCTGATATACAGATGTTAGTGTGCCCTGTCTGACATACAGATGTTAGTGTGCTCTGTCTGACATACAGATGTTAGTGCTCCCTGTCTGACATACAGATGTTAGTGCTCCCTGTCTGATTTACAGATGTTAGTGCTCCCTGTCTAACATACAGATGTTAGTGTGCCCTGTCTGACATGCAGATGTTAATGCTCCCTGTCTGACATACAGATGTTACTGCTCCCTGTCTGACATGCAGATGTTAATGTGCCCTGTCTAAAATACAGATGTTAGTGCACCCTGTCTGACATACAGATGTTAGTGCGCCCTGTCTGACATACAGATGTTACTGCTCCGTGTCTGACATACACATGTTAATTCACTCTGTCTGACATACAGATGTTAGTGCGCCCTGTCTGACATACAGATGTTAGTGCGCCCTGTCTGATAGATGTTAGTGCTCCCTGTCTGACATACAGATGTTAGTGCGCCCTGTCTGACATACAGATGTTAGTGCGCCCTGTCTGACATACAGATGTTAGTGCGCCCTGTCTGACATACAGATGTTAGTGCGCCCTGTCTGACATACAGATGTTAGTGCGCCCTGTCTGATAGATGTTAGTGCTCCCTGTCTGACATACAGATGTTAGTGCGCCCTGTCTGATAGATGTTAGTGCTCCCTGTCTGACATACAGATGTTAGTGCGCCCTGTCTGACATACAGATGTTAGTGTGCCCTGTCTGACATACAGATGTTAATGCGCCCTGTCTGACATGCAGAGGTTACTGCTCCTTGTCTGACATACAGATGTTAGTGCTCCCTCTCTGACATACAGATGTTAATGTGCCCTGTCTGTCATACAGATGTTAGTGCTCCGTGTCTGACATACAGATGTTATTGCGCCCTGTCTGACATACAGATGTTAGTGCTTCCTGTCTGACATACAGATGTTAGTGTGCCCTGTCTGACATACAGATGTTAGTGTGCCCTGTCTGACATACAGATATTAGTGCTCCCTGTCTGATATACAGATGTTAGTGTGCTCTGTCTGTTATACAGATGTTAGTGTGCCCTGTCTGACATACAGATGTTAGTGCTCCCTGTCTGATTTACAGATGTTAGTGCTCCCTGTCTGACATACAGATGTTAGTGTGCCCTGTCTGACATGCAGATGTTAGTGTGCCCTGTCTGACATGCAGATGTTAGTGCTCCCTGTCTGACATACAGATGTTAATGCGCCCTGTCTGACATACAGATTTTAGTGTGCCCTGTCTGACATACAGATGTTACTGCTCCCTGTCTGACATGCAGATGTTAGTACGCCCTGTCTGACATACAGATGTTAGTGCGCCCTGCCTGATAGATGTTAGTGTGCCCTGTCTGACATACAGATGTTTGTGTGCCCTCTCTGACATACAGATGTTAGTTTGCCCTGTCTGACATACAGATGTCAGTGCTCCGTGTCTGACATGTAGATGTTACTGCTCCCTGTCTGACATGCAGATGTTAGTGCTCCCTGTCTGACATACAGATGTTAATGCGCCCTGTCTGAAATACAGATGTTAATGCGCCCTGTCTGACATACAGATGTTAGTGCTTCCTGTCTGACATACAGATGTTAGTGCTTCCTGTCTGACATACCGATGTTAGTGCTCCCTGTCTGACATACAGATGTTAGTGCTTCCTGTCTGACATACAGATGTTAGTGCTCCCTGTCTGACATACAGATGTTAGTGCGCCCTGTCTGACATACAGATGTTAGTGTGCCCTGTCTGACATACAGATGTTAGAGTGCCCTGTCTGACATACATCTATTACTGCTCCCTGTCTGACATGCAGATGTTAGTACGCCCTGTCTGACATACAGATGTTAGTGCGCCCTGTCTGATAGATGTTAGTGTGCCCTGTCTGACATACAGATGTCAGTGCTCTGTGTCTGACATGCAGATGTTACTGCTCCCTGTCTGACATGCAGATGTTAGTGCTCCCTGTCTGACATACAGATGTTAATGCGCCCTGTCTGACATACAGATGTTAGTGCTTCCTGTCTGACATACAGATGTTAGTGCTTCCTGTCTGACATACAGATGTTAGTGCACCCTGTCTGACATACAGCTGTTACTGCACCCTGTCTGACATACAGATGTTAGTGCGCCCTGTCTGACATACAGATGTTAGTGTGCCCTGTCTGACATACAGATGTTAGTGTGCCCTGTCTGACATACAGATTTTAATGCGCCCTGTCTGACATACAGATGTTAATGCGCCTTGTCTGACATACATATGTTAGTTTGCCCTGTCTGACATACAGCTGTTACTGCACCCTGTCTGACATCCAGATGTTAGTGCGCTCTGTCTGACATGCAGATGTTAGTGTGCCCTATCTGACATACAGATGTTAGTGCGCCCTGTCTGACATACAGATGTTAGTGTGCCCTGTCTGACATACATATGTTAGTGCTCCCTGTCTGACATACAGATGTTAGTGCTCCCTGTTTGACATGCAGATGTTAGTGCGCCCTGTCTGACATACAGATGTTAGTGCGCCCTGTCTGACATACAGATGTTAGTGTGCCCTGTCTGACATACAGATGTTAGTGCGCCCTGTCTGACATACAGATGTTAGTGTGCCCTGTCTTACATACAGATGTCAGTGCTCCGTGTCTGACATGCAGATGTTAATGCTCCCTGTCTGACATACAGATGTTAGTGCGCCCTGTCTGACATGCAGATGTTACTGCTCCCTGTCTGACATGCAGATGTTAGTGCGCCCTGTCTGACATACAGATGTTAGTGTGCCCTGTCTGACATACAGATGTTAGTACTCCGTGTCTGACATGCAGATGTTTCTGCTCCCTGTCTGACATGCAGATGTTAGTGCACCCTGTCTGACATGCAGATGTTAGTGCTCCCTGTCTGACATACAGATGTTAGTGCTCCCTGTCTGAGATACAGATGTTAGTGTGCCCTGTCTGACATACAGATGTTAATGCGCCCTGTCTGACATACAGATGTTAGTGCGCCCTGTCTGACATACAGATGTTAGTGCGCCCTGTCTGACATACAAATGTTAGTGCTCCCTGTCTGACATACAGATGTTAGTGTGCCCTGTCTGACATACAGATGTTAGTGCGCCCTGTCTGACATACAGATGTTAGTGTACCCTGTCTGACATACAGGTGTTAGGGTGCCCTGTCTGACATACAGATGTTAGAGCTCCCTGTCTGACATACAGATGTTAGTGCTCCCTGTCTGATATACAGATGTTAATGTGCTCTGTCTGATATACAGATGTTAGTGTGCTCTGTCTGATATACAGATGTTAGTGTGCCCTGTCTGACATACATATGTTAGTGCTCCCTGTCTGACATACATATGTTAGTGCGCCCTGTCTGACATACAGATGTTAGTGTGCCCTGTCTGACATACAGATGTTAGTGTGCCCTGTCTGACATACAGATGTTAGTGCTCCCTGTCTGACATACAGATGTTAGTGCACCCTGTCTGACATACAGATGTTAGTGTGCCCTGTCTGACATTCAGATGTTAGTGCTCCCTGTCTGACATACAGATGTTAGTGTGCCCTGTCTGACATACAGATGTTAGTGCGCCCTGTCTGAGATACAGATGTTAGTGTGTCCTGTCTGACATGCAGATGTTAGTGCGCCCTGTCTGACATACAGATGTTAGTGCGCCCTGTCTGACATACAGATGTTACTGCTCCCTGTCTGAGATACAGATGTTAGTGTGCCATGTCTGACATACAGATGTTAGTGTGCCCTGTCTGACATACAGATGTCAGTGCTCCTTGTCTGACATACAGATGTTAGTGTGCCCTGTCTGACATGCAGATGTTAGTGCGCCCTGTCTGACATACAAATGTTAGTGCGCCCTGTCTGACATACAGATGTTACTGCTCCCTGTCTGAGATACAGATGTTAGTGTGCCATGTCTGACATACAGATGTTAGTGTGCCCTGTCTGACATACAGATGTCAGTGCTCCGTGTCTGACATGCAGATGTTAGTGCGCCCTGTCTGACATACAGATGTCAGTGCTCCGTGTCTGACATACAGATGTTAGTGTGCCCTGTCTGACATACAGATGTCAGTGCTCCGTGTCTGACATGCAGATGTTAGTGCGCCCTCCCTGACATACAGATGTCAGTGCTCCGTGTCTGACATACAGATGTTAGTGCGCCCTGTCTGACACACAGATGTTAGTGCTCCCTGTCTGAAATACATATGTTAGTGCGCCCTGTCTGACATACAGATGTTAGTGTGCCCTGTCTGACATATAGATGTTAGTGTGCCCTGTTTGACATACTGATGTTAGTGCTCCCTGTCTGACATACAGATGTTAGTGCACCCTGTCTGACATACAGATGTTAGTGTGCCCTGTCTGACATTCAGATGTTAGTGCTCCCTGTCTGACATACAGATGTTAGTGTGCCTTGTCTGACATACAGATGTTAGTGTGCCCTGTCTGACATACAGATGTTAGTGCTCCCTGTCGGACATACAAATGTTAGTGCGCCCTGTCTGACATACAGATGTCAGTGCTCCGTGTCTGACATGCAGATGTTACTGCTCCCTGTCTGACATGCAGATGTTAGTGCACCCTGTCTGACATACAGATGTTAGTGCTCCCTGTCTGACATACAGATGTTAGTGCTCCGTATCTGACATACAGATGTTAGTGTGCCCTGTCTGACATACAGATGTTAGTGTGCCCTGCCTGACATACAGATGTTAATGCGCCCTGTCTGACATACAGATGTTAATGCGCCCTGTCTGACATACAGATGTTACTGCTCCGTGTCTGACATACAGATGTTAGTGCTCCCTCTCTGACATACAGATGTTAATGTGCCCTGTCTGTCATACAGATGTTAGTGCTCCGTGTCTGACATACAGATGTTATTGCGCCCTGTCTGACATACAGATGTTAGTGCTTCCTGTCTGACATACAGATGTTAGTGTGCCCTGTCTGACATACAGATGTTAGTGTGCCCTGTCTGACATACAGATGTTAGTGCTCCCTGTCTGATATACAGATGTTAGTGTGCTCTGTCTGTTATACAGATGTTAGTGTGCCCTGTCTGACATACAGATGTTAGTGCTCCCTGTCTGATTTACAGATGTTAGTGCTCCCTGTCTGACATACAGATGTTAGTGTGCCCTGTCTGACATGCAGATGTTAGTGTGCCCTGTCTGACATGCAGATGTTAGTGCTCCCTGTCTGACATACAGGTGTTAATGCGCCCTGTCTGACATACAGATTTTAGTGTGCCCTGTCTGACATACAGATGTTAGTGCGCCCTGTCTGACATACAGATGTTTGTGTGCCCTGTCTGACATACAGCTGTTACTGCTCCCTGTCTGACATGCAGATGTTAGTACGCCCTGTCTGACATACAGATGTTAGTGCGCCCTGCCTGATAGATGTTAGTGTGCCCTGTCTGACATACAGATGTTTGTGTGCCCTCTCTGACATACAGATGTCAGTGCTCCGTGTCTGACATGTAGATGTTACTGCTCCCTGTCTGACATACAGATGTTAGTTTGCCCTGTCTGACATACAGATGTCAGTGCTCCGTGTCTGACATGTAGATGTTACTGCTCCCTGTCTGACATGCAGATGTTAGTGCTCCCTGTCTGACATACAGATGTTAATGCGCCCTGTCTGAAATACAGATGTTAATGCGCCCTGTCTGACATACAGATGTTAGTGCTTCCTGTCTGACATACAGATGTTAGTGCTTCCTGTCTGACATACCGATGTTAGTGCTCCCTGTCTGACATACAGATGTTAGTGCTTCCTGTCTGACATACAGATGTTAGTGCTCCCTGTCTGACATACAGATGTTAGTGCGCCCTGTCTGACATACAGATGTTAGTGTGCCCTGTCTGACATACAGATGTTAGAGTGCCCTGTCTGACATACATCTATTACTGCTCCCTGTCTGACATGCAGATGTTAGTACGCCCTGTCTGACATACAGATGTTAGTGCTCCCTGTCTGATAGATGTTAGTGTGCCCTGTCTGACATACAGATGTCAGTGCTCTGTGTCTGACATGCAGATGTTACTGCTCCCTGTCTGACATGCAGATGTTAGTGATCCCTGTCTGACATACAGATGTTAATGCGCCCTGTCTGACATACAGATGTTAGTGCTTCCTGTCTGACATACAGATGTTAGTGCTTCCTGTCTGACATACAGATGTTAGTGCACCCTGTCTGACATACAGCTGTTACTGCACCCTGTCTGACATACAGATGTTAGTGCGCCCTGTCTGACATACAGATGTTAGTGTGCCCTGTCTGACATACAGATGTTAGTGTGCCCTGTCTGACATACAGATTTTAATGCGCCCTGTCTGACATACAGATGTTAATGCGCCTTGTCTGACATACATATGTTAGTTTGCCCTGTCTGACATACAGATGTTACTGCACCCTGTCTGACATCCAGATGTTAGTGCGCTCTGTCTGACATGCAGATGTTAGTGTGCCCTATCTGACATACAGATGTTAGTGCGCCCTGTCTGACATACAGATGTTAGTGTGCCCTGTCTGACATACATATGTTAGTGCTCCCTGTCTGACATACAGATGTTAGTGCTCCCTGTTTGACATGCAGATGTTAGTGCGCCCTGTCTGACATACAGATGTTAGTGCGCCCTGTCTGACATACAGATGTTAGTGTACCCTGTCTGACATACAGATGTTAGTGCGCCCTGTCTGACATACAGATGTTAGTGTGCCCTGTCTTACATACAGATGTCAGTGCTCCGTGTCTGACATGCAGATGTTAATGCTCCCTGTCTGACATACAGATGTTAGTGCGCCCTGTCTGACATGCAGATGTTACTGCTCCCTGTCTGACATGCAGATGTTAGTGCGCCCTGTCTGACATACAGATGTTAGTGTGCCCTGTCTGACATACAGATGTTAGTACTCCGTGTCTGACATGCAGATGTTAGTGCACCCTGTCTGACATGCAGATGTTAGTGCTCCCTGTCTGACATACAGATGTTAGTGCTCCCTGTCTGAGATACAGATGTTAGTGTGCCCTGTCTGACATACAGATGTTAATGCGCCCTGTCTGACATACAGATGTTAGTGCGCCCTGTCTGACATACAGATGTTAGTGCGCCCTGTCTGACATACAGATGTTAGTGCGCCCTGTCTGACATACAAATGTTAGTGCTCCCTGTCTGACATACAGATGTTAGTGTGCCCTGTCTGACATACAGATGTTAGTGCACCCTGTCTGACATACAGATGTTAGTGTACCCTGTCTGACATACAGGTGTTAGGGTGCCCTGTCTGACATACAGATGTTAGAGCTCCCTGTCTGACATACAGATGTTAGTGCTCCCTGTCTGATATACAGATGTTAGTGTGCTCTGTCTGATATACAGATGTTAGTGTGCCCTGTCTGACATACATATGTTAGTGCTCCCTGTCTGACATACATATGTTAGTGTGCCCTGTCTGACATACAGATGTTAGTGTGCCCTGTCTGACATACAGATGTTAGTGTGCCCTGTCTGACATACAGATGTTGGTGCACCCTGTCTGACATACAGATGTTAGTGTGCCCTGTCTGACATTCAGATGTTAGTGCTCCCTGTCTGACATACAGATGTTAGTGTGCCCTGTCTGACATACAGATGTTAGTGCGCCCTGTCTGAGATACAGATGTTAGTGCGCCCTGTCTGACATACAGATGTTAGTGCGCCCTGTCTGACATACAGATGTTACTGCTCCCTGTCTGAGATACAGATGTTAGTGTGCCATGTCTGACATACAGATGTTAGTGTGCCCTGTCTGACATACAGATGTCAGTGCTCCTTGTCTGACATACAGATGTTAGTGTGCCCTGTCTGACATGCAGATGTTAGTGCGCCCTGTCTGACATACAAATGTTAGTGCGCCCTGTCTGACATACAGATGTTACTGCTCCCTGTCTGAGATACAGATGTTAGTGTGCCATGTCTGACATACAGATGTTAGTGTGCCCTGTCTGACATACAGATGTCAGTGCTCCGTGTCTGACATGCAGATGTTAGTGCGCCCTGTCTGACATACAGATGTCAGTGCTCCGTGTCTGACATACAGATGTTAGTGTGCCCTTTCTGACATACAGATGTCAGTGCTCCGTGTCTGACATGCAGATGTTAGTGCGCCCTCCCTGACATACAGATGTCAGTGCTCCGTGTCTGACATACAGATGTTAGTGCGCCCTGTCTGACACACAGATGTTAGTGCTCCCTGTCTGAAATACATATGTTAGTGCGCCCTGTCTGACATACAGATGTTAGTGTGCCCTGTCTGACATATAGATGTTAGTGTGCCCTGTTTGACATACAGATGTTAGTGCTCCCTGTCTGACATACAGATGTTAGTGCTCCCTGTCTGACATACAGATGTTAGTGTGCCCTGTCTGACATTCAGATGTTAGTGCTCCCTGTCTGACATTCAGATGTTAGTGCTCCCTGTCTGACATACAGATGTTAGTGTGCCTTGTCTGACATACAGATGTTAGTGTGCCCTGTCTGACATACAGATGTTAGTGCTCCCTGTCGGACATACAAATGTTAGTGCGCCCTGTCTGACATACAGATGTCAGTGCTCCGTGTCTGACATGCAGATGTTACTGCTCCCTGTCTGACATGCAGATGTTAGTGCACCCTGTCTGACATACAGATGTTAGTGCTCCCTGTCTGACATACAGATGTTAGTGCTCCGTATCTGACATACAGATGTTAGTGTGCCCTGTCTGACATACAGATGTTAGTGTGCCCTGCCTGACATACAGATGTTACTGCTCCGTGTCTGACATACAGATGTTACTGCTCCGTGTCTGACATACAGATGTTAGTGTGCCCTGTCTGACATACAGATGTTAGTGTGCCCTGTCTGACATACAGATGTTAGTGCTCCTTGTCTGACATACAGATGTTAGTGTGCCCTGTCTGACATTCAGATGTTAGTGCGCCCTGTCTGACATACAGATGTTAGTGTGCCCTGTCTGACATACAGATGTTACTGCTCCCTGTCTGAGATACAGATGTTAGTGTGCCATGTCTGACATACAGATGTTAGTGTGCCCTGTCTGACATACAGATGTCAGTGCTCCTTGTCTGACATACAGATGTTAGTGTGCCCTGTCTGACATGCAGATGTTAGTGCGCCCTGTCTGACATACAAATGTTAGTGCGCCCTGTTTGACATACAAATGTTAGTGCGCCCTGTCTGACATACAGATGTTACTGCTCCCTGTCTGATATACAGATGTTAGTGTGCCATGTCTGACATACAGATGTTAGTGTGCCCTGTCTGACATACAGATGTCAGTGCTCCGAGTCTGACATGCAGATGTTAGTGCGCCCTGTCTGACATACAGATGTCAGTGCTCCGTGTCTGACATACAGATGTTAGTGTGCCCTGTCTGACATACAGATGTCAGTGCTCCGTGTCTGACATGCAGATATTAGTGTGCCCTGTCTGACATACAGATGTCAGTGCTCCGTGTCTGACATACAGATGTTAGTGCGCCCTGTCTGACACACAGATGTTAGTGCTCCCTGTCTGACATACAGTGGGACAAGTGATATTGTTTGAAAACATAACGCTCTAACAAAATCTTTTTTTTTAGCACTAAAATGTCCCATTAAAACATAAAAGTCTCATGTGTTCAGGATAAACTGTCAAGCATAAAGATGGCAAGCTCAGCATTTGGGAATTCTGGCAGTGAAAGGGGTTAATAACTGCTGATTTGTTATGTGTTAGCTAATGAAGGGTGAAAGGGTCCTACCCTTCCTTAGGCAAACTGTATGATGAGTCTAACACTTGTCTAGATTTAACTCACTCACACAAATTAGCCTTATCATACACCCAGCTGGCATTCTGTGGCCGCGAGACCTCTGGGCTGGGCATCCCCCCGTGGGGCAATAACAGCACTCCTCTGTCTCCAAGTCACGTAGCACTTCCCAGTGGCTCTCCCTCTTTAGAAACACATTATATCATTGTACATAGCCTGCTCCTTAGCCTCGCCTGGATCTAGTCTGCACCTGTCATGGGCGGTTAGTCTGAAGTGAGGGCAATGCAGCAATGTCTACATGTTTAGCCAACAACAGGCAAATGCTGCACATATAAAGCCTTTTGCACCAACGTATCTTGTGCGTCACTTTCCTCTTGCAACATTTATAGAGCACAAGATTAAGAGTTATATTCGGAGGGGATTAAAAAACTCAGCTGCCTATAATTTGTTCACTGTACATGAAGACATATACATTGAGAATAAGTAGTAAATTAGATCTGATTGCAGATAAGATCCACAAATCAAAATTACCCATTAACATACAATTAATTAGAATGGTCCTGTGCATGAGTGTGTTTTTATTTCCTTATATGGATGTGTCTATATCACTTCTGCAGGATGTTAATTACCCCTATATAATGTCTGGCAATAAAGAATTTAACAACCTCCGACTACAAGGGATTTTAAAATATGATAATCAAATATAGGAGGAATAGTTTGCTCTAGGCTACTTATATATGTTCGTAGGGCAGCAGGATATATTGTGAAGCAAATGTTATTTGGTAGTTGTGTGTATCGCGACGGCACCTTCCCACCTAAATGTTCTACAAATCTTTTATTTATTAATTTACAAATTAATGATTTCTGGTTGGCTAGTTTATGATACCATGTGTCCCAGACATCCATATGTGAGAAATATAAGCAGCAAATATGATAGAAAATTGTTGGTAGCGTGGAACAGCCAGTAGCAGATTTCCCATTGCCCACAGCAACACAAAGCTTAAATGTTCCACCAAATAAACTAGATCATTTAAGTATTGTAATTCACAATCACACCAATAAACCAAACTAAAAACCAACCCTCCATTTATAAACACTACATTCATGAGGCATAATCTGTACAAATATATACTATAAGAGTTTTACTAACCCAAGAGCCTAGACATAAGAATTCAAAAATCCAGTTTGTATTTTGTATCGGTAGAAATTATAGTTCACTATAATAGTTTATTATAGTTAATAAAATATTTTTTTAATGATGGGCATTTTATTCCAAGATTTAAAATTGTTTGATTCCCTGTAACTGAATGATCTGGCTAATGCTTGTGTTTTGCAGGCCAGTCTTTCTTCTTTGATGAGCCAGTATAAGCCAGGCTTAAATATCAGCTACATTTTGGGTTAAATCCATTAGCCATTAAGAGAGTTTGTATGCCCTATTAGTAAGATTTTGTGTAACCGTCTGGCACAAATAGTCGCCCACCCACTAGCCAGATCCGCATATGTTTAATGTCCGTATCTGAGTACATTGGATGTTTTTTAAGAAGCACCCACATAGGAGGGAAAACACCTGTTGTTAGCTAACACTTAATATATTATTTCTATAAAAGTAGTCTCAATAAAGTAAATTTTAATTTATTACCTGCCTATATTCTATCATATCTGTTCTGCTCTGACCATCAATTGGAACAATATTGATAATATCTTACCTGTTGGAATACTTGAAACATTAGAAGGTTTTGTGGGCAACACCCTGATAGGACATTTGGAATGGAAAGCTTTATTTACTGCATGAAGATGTGGTGATAGCATACATCTGTATTGTTTTTTGCAAAGATCCATAACTACCATCCTCTACCTTTGAAAATGTGCAGAAGGAAACAAAATACATCTCAAATCTATATTTACAGCTATAGTGATTTTACAAATATACAAACACAATTTTTATATATATATATATATATATTAATTTTATTGAATAAATAATACAGTGGCAAAAACAATAAACAAAAATGGGGCGGTGAGAATTTAGTAGAGGATGTCCATGGCAGAATAGAGGCCCCATCATTGCATAACATGACATTGAAATAGCCAAATTATACTCTGAAACCAATAGTTAAATACATAGAAGCCCTGTTGTTGGAGAATAATAATA
Organism: Bombina bombina; assembly: GCF_027579735.1. NCBI lineage: Eukaryota > Metazoa > Chordata > Amphibia > Anura > Bombinatoridae > Bombina > Bombina bombina. Next base: position 1,401,808,874 of record NC_069500.1, read on the forward strand.
ATAATAATGAAACAAATCAACAAACAAGAGTTTAAACTTTAAGTGCGCCAAGGTAAAGAATGTAAAATGACTAGGAGGCCCATTTATCAAGCTCCGTATGGCACTTGTGGGCCCGTGTTTCTGGCGAGTTATGAAAAACCGCACCCTGCTCTGAGCAGGCGGACAGAAATCGGGTTGATTGACACCTACCTGCTGGCAGCCCATTGGCGTATTGCTCTCCGCATTCAGGGAGGTCTTGCAGACCTGATCCACACTGTCGGATCAGGTCCACAAGACCTTTGATACATAGGCCTTTAAATATCAACAGTAAGTTGCAATAAAATTAAGACTGAAGGGTACTCAAGGGTTGCTGGGAGGTAACTTGTATTTTATAATTATGGAGGGACTGGTTACTCTCAATTTAAGTTAGTTAATAGTTCAGAGATTTCATGATACAAATCTATCCAATGGGTTACTTAATAGTGGAATTTCTCTAGTGAGTGGGTATAACGAACATATGCTCTCCATTCCTTAATGGAGGGGATACTAGCAGATTTCCAATACCACAGGATTAATTTTTTAGCTCCTTTGATAAGAAACTACAAAGTTGTGGGTTTAGCTTTTTGTTTGACAGGAACAGGTTTATTTAAGAGCAAGATGGAGTGGTCAAGTGGAACACTAAGTTTCAAACAAGAATATATATGATATGTTACCTGTTTCCAAAAAGGGAGTAGCATGGTGCATGACCACCATATATGAATCAGAGAGCTGTGTTCCTCACAACTCCTCCAGCATCGATTATCTGCCAAATGAAACATACGATTAAGGCGTGCAGGAGGAAAATACATATAAATAATTTATAACTTGTTCCAAGTGGCTATTGAGGATTTTTCAATAGTGAGGAAGAGCTTTCAACATTCTTCCTTAGAAAGAGGGGAAGTAAATCTCTGTTACATAACTGAGCATAGAGAGCAAGTGAGTGACAGTGAGAAATAATCATACAGTAGCTCTAATTGTAGTGGATGAGGATAATAAGCTTTCAAATAGCTATAATGGTCTAGTAAAAAATTATCTAATAAGATTATATTGAAAGAAATTCATGCAAGTTGCATGTTCACAAGCCAATAAGGTAAGGCAGGTTCTCATATGCCTACCAAGTTTTGCCTGTCCAGAATTGATTACTGGGAAAGGAGTAGAAACATATGGTGTCTAGCAGTGGGTTGCCTTCTGAAAGGAAAGAAGTATTATCAGAAGGTAGTTTGGGATTGGCAATCACCATTGTAAGATTAGATGGATTGGAGGAAATGTTATGCTAGTATCCCGCTCCAGTTCTTCAGCAGCTCTGCTACTATTAGATAATCATAGGCCATTTTAGGTCAGTGTCTGTGTGGTGTCCAACATAATCCACCTAAATACCCATTCTGCATTAGAGAATGCTCTAGAGATACCCATTATAACTGCTGTCAATTCCTGCACCGATCCACAATGCTTTGTAATATCACGGTTTGTAAAATGAAATGTGTGGCATACCCCCCCCCCCCTCAGATTTAAGACATCATAGTGTCTCTTTGGCTATCCTAGGGTGTTTACGAGACCATACAAAATCATTAATTAGACCCTGCAATTGTGAAACATAGGAACTTAGAAGTAGTATGGGTAACGTTTGGAATAGATATAGCATGCGTGGAAGCACAATCATTTTGACTGCATGCATGCGACCCAAACCATGATAGATTATTAGGATACCAATTACTTAACTCAGATGTTAATTCAGTTTTGAGTTTAACCTAAATAAAGACTGAAAATTAAATGTGATGAAAACCCCTAGATATTTAAGCACAGTTGTCTGTAACTAAAGGAGCTAATAGAATGAAATTAGTCAAAGAGTTGGGGTATATATATTAATCAGTTCAGATTTTGAGGATTATTTTTAAGACCGCCATGCAAGAGCTATAGACTGATAACAAGGTACAAAAAAGTTATTTTAAAATGAATATTGTATTTGGCCACTTTGAAATGGCTGCCAAGCTCTGCCCACTGATGACATCAAGATCTGGGCTGCATATAGGCACTTTGCTGAATAGCATTGACAGTCTGTTGAATCCAACTAGTGAGACTTTTGTGATTGGACCCCATATGCACCCCAGACCGTGATATCATCAGTGGGCAGAGCTTGGTAGCCATTTCAAAGTGGCCAGAAACAATATTCATTTTAAAATAACTTTTGTACTGTTCCTGCTGCATGATATAGAAAGGGGTGCAGGAGACTATTTGCAGGCGCAGCTTAATCTAAGGTAAGACTTTAAGATTACTAAGGTGTAGACTGTCCCTTTCAGCCAAATTGGTACAATGTGGTGCGGAGGAAAGACCAGTTAAACCGGCCAAATGCTTTTCAGTGTCTATATATTTAGCAATGAAGGAACGATTTTTTAATTTGAAGAAGGTTAATAATTGTATTACTTTATTAATGTTTTCATGTGCCTCTCTGCCTGGTTATAAAGCCCACCTGGTTGGTGTGAACAATTTTGGGTAAGATAGAGTTGATCCTGTTGGCCAAAATGTTGGCAAATGATTTTATGTATATATTTAGCAAGAAGATTGGCCAAAAGTTCGCTGGTCTGAAAAAGTTGGCTGGTCTGTCTGCTGGCTTCCCTGGTTTAGGGAGGACAGTAATCTAGGCCTCCAACATTGAAGATTGGAAACCAACTCCTTCTCCAATCCTCCTGAACAGCTTCAGAAAACAAGCACAGATGATTTCTTAAAAGACTTTGTAATAATGTGCATTGAGGCCAACAGATCACAGGATTTTCCCTGGTTTAAGATCTTTAATTTCATGCGCTAAATCTGGATATTGCATAAGGAGATTATATAGCTGAGATTAATAGGTACCAAAGCCCTCTATAATGTCTGGAGTAGATCGAAAAGTGACATCTGGAGGGGAGTGCATTTCATCGTCATAAGAATTAAGAGACTTGTGATTTAACACTCTGGCCAATAGACGGCCTGCTTTATTACCCTAAAGAAAGTATTTTTTTTCTCAGAAACAAGGCTGCTCTTTGGACTTTTTGATGTAGCAAATTGTGGAGTTGGGAGTGAGCCTTATTGAGCTGTTCTAACTCATGTACTTCAGGAAAGTTCCTCTCTGTGAAAAGTACAACTGGGCTAAAAGAGGAGGTTCCTAGATGGTAACTTGCCATAGAACAAGCTACTGAGCTGTTGTTCATTCTTGGTAGAACACTTCTCCCTTTGTATGCATTTGTATTATGACCCTGGGGACATCACCTTAAAGGTGATGGGGGAAATCAGACATGGGGGCCTATTTATCAAGCCATCAACCACAAATACGCTGGAATTGTGGCGAGCTTGATTCGCCTTATTTATCAAAGCCTGCAGACCGGCAAAAGTAGAATTTTGTGACGTAACATACAATCCACCGGTTTCAGCTCGACACAGATCGATGCTTACGTCACTACAGATGTTCCGAATGCAAATTCGGCACTATCTGACTACTTTTGCTAGTTATCAAATAACTACCAGGTACACTCGCCACTATTCCGGCCCAGAGTACCTGGTTTTCAATCCGCCATAGGAATCAATAGGAGTCTGAAAACAGCAAAAGCTCATGTTCACTGCTGCCCGATATCCCATTGATTCCTATGGGAGAATAAAAGTAACGTTTACACCTAACACCCTAACATGTACCCCGAGTCTAAACACCCCTAATCTGCTGCCCTGTCACCGCAGCCACCTACATTATACTTATTAACCCCTAATCTGCCGCCCCCTACATTACACTTATTAACCCCTATTCAAGTCAATAGAATGCAAGCTCAATCCTATTGGTTGATTAGATCAGCCAATAGAATTTAAGTTCAATCCTATTGGCTGATTGAAACAGCCAATAGGATTTTTTCAACCTTAATTCCGTTTGGCTGATAGAATTCTATCAGCCAATCGGAATCTAAGGGACGCCATCTTGGATGACATCTTTTAAAGGAACCTTCATTCTGAAGAAGATGTCGATAGAAGAGGATGCTCCGCGTCGGATGACTTGAAGATGGAGCTGCTCCGCGCCGGATGGATGAAGATAGAAGATGCCGTCTTGGTGAAGACTTCTGCGGGCTTGGAGGAAGACTTCGGCCGCTTGGATGAAGACTTCTGCCGGCTTCTTGGAGGATGGATGTCGGATCTTCAAAACTGTAAGTGAATCTTCTGGGGTTAGTGTTAGGATTTTTTAAGGGTGTATTGGGTGGGTTTTATTTTTAGGTTAGGGCTTTGGGCAGCAATAGAGCTAAATGCCCTTTTAAGGGCAATGCCCATCCAAATGCCCTTTTCAGGGCAATGGGGAGTTTAGGTTTTTTAGATTAGGATTTTATTTGGGGGGGGTTGGTTGTGTGGGTGGTGAGTTTTACTGTTGGGGGGGTATTTGTATTTTTTATTTACAGGTAAAAGAGCTGATTTCTTTGGGGCAATGCCCCGGAAAAGGCCCTTTTAAGGGCTATTTGTAGTTTATTGTAGGTTAGGGTTTTTTTTTATTTTGGGGGGGCTTTTTTATTTTCATAGGGCCCTTAGATTAGGTGTAATTAGTTTAAATCTTTGATAATTTATTTTTTATTTTTTGTAACAGTGTTTATTTTTTTGTGTAACTTAGTGTTTGTTATTTTTTGTAACTTAGTTGTTAGTTTTTTGTAACTTAGTAATTTTTTAGTGTAGATTTTAATTATTTGAATAGGGTTATGTGTTTAAAGATATAATATAGTTAATTTAATTTGTAGTTTATTGTAATTTTAGTATAAAAGTTAGGGTAGAATAATTATTAATTTAATATAGTTTCATGTAATTTTAAAGGTAAGTTTAAATTTATTATAAGATAGGGATGAGAATATTTAATCTAAAGTTAGCGGGTTGTTAGGTTTAGGGGTTAATAGTTTAATTTAGTTTATGGCGATGTGGGGGGCTAGAGGTTTAGGGGTTAATAACTTTATTTAGTTGTGGTGGGCTCCAGGAGCGGAGGGATAGGGGTTAATAACATAATGTAGGTGGCGGCGGTGTAGGGGGCAGCAGATTAGTGGTTAATAACATAATGTAGGTGGTGGTGGGCTCCGGGAGTGGAGGGATAGGGGTTAATACATTTATTAGAGTTGCGGTGGGGTCCGGGAATGAGGGTTTAGAGGTTAATAACTTTATTTCGTTGTGGCAGGGTCCGGGAGCGGGGGGATAGGGGTTAAACATTTTAGTATAATGGCGGTGCTTAGTGACAGTATACAAATAAAGCTGGGAAAAAGCCGAAAGCAGCAAGATCGATGACTGTTAGTTAACAACAGTCCACTGCTCATCGCCCCGTACTTGGTGCGTGGCTATTTGACAGCTTTTTTGTTAAATATGGAGAGCGTATTCAGTTCCGCTGCAGCGATGTTAGGCGATGTCAGGCGAGCGTATTGGTGCCGGCAAATGCAGCACAGTTGATGGCTTGATAAATCGGCCCCATGGACTCCTTGCCCAATGTGCTTAGAGAGATATGGCTGCACCTCACTTACGAGGCCCACAGAAGGCTGAAATTATTGTCTGAGGTTGTCATGTTCCTTGTTCAGAGGAGGATTGTGTGGTATTTTGGGGCTGGACTGACCTTATTAGACAGGAACAGACTGATGTAGTCTCCACCACAAACACAGCAAGATATGGGGTATTCACTATTTGTATATTCAGTTTGCAAAGATTATAATACATACCATCCCTTGTCCATGAACACATAGGGGCTGATTTATCAAGGGCTCAATGGCCCCTGATGCCCTTGTTTCCTTCATGCTCGCCGGAAACAGCAATTATGAAGCAGCGGTCTTAAGACCGCTGCTCCTTAACTCGAACACCACCTCTGAGACGGCATACAGTCCGATCACATACAATCGGGTTGATTGACACCCCCTGCTAGCAGCCGATTGGCCGCAAATCTGCAGGGGGGCATTGCACAAGCAGTTCACAAGATGTTAAATGCCAACAGCGTATGCTATCGGCATTCAGCGATGTTGGGCGGACATAATCGATACAGCTGATTATGTCTGTCCAACTCTTAATAAATCGGCCCCATTGATTGTGTAGATTTTTTTTAGAGATTGATTATGTAGATTTTAATATGAGTGACAGGTTCAACTTTTTAGACCTGTCAATCCATATGTAGTGTGGATTTCATTATTGTTTCTGTAGTTTGTGTTAAAAGCGTTGTAGCCTAAGCTGTAAGCAGCAAGGCTCTACAAAAGGAAAATGCAAAGAAAACGCTGGTAAAAATGCTCTCCCTGTAGACCGGTCAGGAAATCCCCATTGAAGGTACTGTTTAATGTCTAATTCGCCCCTAATACGGGCTCCTACAAAGAAATACATATATATGGTTTGGAAAAGGTTCTAGCAGTAATAAGTCTGTGGGTTACAGGAAACTTTTGTGTGTATTGACTCCATGTATCATCCACAGGCGGACAGGGGCTTTCCTAATTATCCCATCCACACGGCTTCTACTCTGGTTGCCAGCAATCCGCTTCCCACATTTACCATTGCACAAGAGCTCTCCTGTGGGCTTGTGTGCAACCCTGCCCGTGCACAGCCAACCGCTCGAGCAGGAGCTGTCAATCTCCTCTTAGGTGGAGAACAGGGCAGAGAAGCAGTGTTCTGATGACTACTACTTGATAAATCCTGCAGTCAAAAGGGGGAGAATAAATCAAGCCCTAAGTATACAGTTATGG